>NW_015645538.1:2919126-2961527 GCF_001515625.1 Sinocyclocheilus rhinocerous
AAATTGATAGTTTTATTCAGCAAAAACATTTTAACACATTAAACTGATCAACAGTAAAGACTTTTACATTGTTACAAATACATCTTTCAAATGAATTTTCTTCTTTTGAAATTTCACCAAACAATCCTGAAAAATGATTTTGTCAAAAATATTATGCAGCACAACTGCTTTCAACATTGATTATAAGAAATTATGTTTCTTGATGCGCAAATCAACATATTTGAATGATTTCTGAAGAATCATGTGACGCTGAAGAATGGAGTAATGGCTGATGAAAATTCAGCTTTGCCATCACAGGAATAAATCCCATTTTTAAATATATTAAAATAGAAAACAGTTCTTATAAATTGTAATAATATTTCATATATTTCATGTAATATATTTGATCAAACAGCAGCCTTCGTGAGCATGAGACTACTTTTGAATACATTTTAAAATCTTCCCAACCCAAACAAGACAGGCAAAAGCACAAAGCAGTGGGTCACAGCTGGTGTTGGTAAGAGAGGGAGGGAGGGAGGTAGGCTTGTTTATGATTGTGTTGCTCAGAGATTATGTCCACCCTAATGACCCTGATCATCAGGTACCATCAGTTATCCTAAATTAGGTTAGGGCGAGGGTCGTCTAGACAATGTCTGGTGGGTTTCCAGGCAATGCTCTTTGTCAGCGCACACATTCCCGGTCAGCTTTCGGTCAGTTTATTCCCTGCGTGCTCCTCTCTGGTTTACCTGCTATAGACCTCTGCTGGTTTCAGCGTTTGAGTCTATTCATTGTCTGCATATTTGGCAGAGCTCAATGCACTTAGCACAGTCCAAGAGTTCTGGTTACCGCTGCCAGGCAGATGCGGTAATGAGAGGTGGGGCTGCTTACAGTAATAGGATGAGGTCGGCTCACATTAAAGCTATCATTCTATTTCCCTTCCTTACATCCACCACTTCTCCCTCTGTGGTTTTGTTTGCGTAACATAGTAGTTTTGTCACGAAGCCTTTGTCAGAAACACCTTTGTGCGCTTATCAACACCATAATCTGATTGACTATTAGTGTTGTTGTGACTGTTGCAAACATTGCGACTTAATAGTGTTGTATAATGAAGAAAACATTAGCGTTTACTCACTTTTTGAACACTTTTTGTTTGAAATTAGAAAAACACAAGCAATTTGACAAAACAAAAATCACAATAGCATAAAATACACAAAAATGAATTTAAAAAGGAATAAAGTTCCAATCTAACACAATTTATATTCTCATATATTAAGTCTCTTATATTCAATTATATTAAGTTCTAGCATTCATCTGTTTATTTTCATTTTTCTCTCTCCCTCTCTGCTCTCCCACGGAGTGTGAGTGTGTTTGGCAGCTGCAGTGAGGGCAAATTAGAGAGGTGAAGTCTCCCTCTCTGGCACCGAGGCGCTGGCTGGCATGTGGGACAGGGCAGGGGTAAACTGGACAGGTTGCAAACTGGCAACCAAGGCCAAACTCCCAATGTCAGCTTGGAGCGGAGCGGACGGGCCCTGGTGACATCTGTTCAGTGGGTAAAATAGGCCATTTCTGAATGCCAAGGCACTATTGTGTCCTAACAGAATAACCTTTAGATGGCTGCACACATGCAGACACAAGACAATTACAGACACTCAACAGTTCAAACTAACTGTCAAGTACCAAACAGTTTCGCTGGTAAATTTGGACATAGAAATACCATGCTTTTCTCTATTCAATGATATGGCATACTTTCAAGTAGCTGTGGAGATATTATATAAATGTACAACAATGCAAATGTGGTCTCTCACTCTCTCTCTCTCTCTCTCTATAGACTTATTATATATTTCTTATTATTTCTTATTATAATCAATGTTGAAAACGGTTGTGCTGCTTAATAATTTTGAGTAAACCGTAATACTTTTTTCAGGATTCATTGATGAATAGAAAGTTTGAAAAGCATTTATTTGAAACAGAATTTTTTGGAACATTATAAATGTTTTTACTGTTACTTTTGATCAATTTAATGATCGATTTAATGCGTCTTTGCTGAATACAAGTATTAGAATGCAAGGCCCCACACTTTTGTTGATTATTTATATATATATATATATATATATATATATATATATACACACACACACACACACACACACACACAAGACTTCTGTCTATTCCTTAGTAAAAGTTTGTTTCAGCAGCTTTGTGAATAGGTTTTAAGAGAAAATGCTTAGCTAAAAACTTTTACTGCTATTTTTACTTTTACTGCTATTTAGGCTACTACCACTCTTAGTGGTAAGATAAAATGTTTTGTGAATACGGGCCCTGGTCAGCTAAGAATGGTGCAAGCATTTCCCTAATTCATCTTGAGGCACCTTTCACTTATATTTGTGTGTGTGTTCATATTTACTTAATAAATTAAAAAAAACATTATAATTTTACCTCTACATAGTATATTGGAGATCTATTTAAATGTCTAGCGTGTGGGTTTAAGCCATTCAGCATCATATTTCCAAACAATGACAAATTATCAGAAAGTTTCTCACTTTACTTACATTCATTAGTACCATGGTACAATCAACAATACCATCGCTGCACTATGGTACTGCCACAGGACTTTTTTTCTAAGCCTGTCTCTATGAAATTTAACATTGATCACTTGAATCATCTAAGTACACTTCCTCTTAAAAAAAAAAACTCACAGCATTTTGCGAGGCCTCTATGATTTATGGATTATGAATTTATTTCATTTTTCTTTCAGAGCATTTGTGATCTCTCTCTCGCTCCCACCTATTTCTACACCCACACAGAGACGTATCACATTCTAATTGAGAAATTTAGATGGTGAAGGACAGTCCATGAATTAATCATGTTCAAAACTCAATAGGAGGTCTTGCTGCACTTGCCCCCTAAGATCTGAACTCCAAAATGCAAAATCACCCAAAGATATATTTAAGAACATATTCATATTATCTTTCTCACAAACGCTCTCAGACATGCTTGGTGAGCGTGAAACCGACGAGCTGCAGATCAATCCATGCAGAAGAACAGATTATGGCCACATATGAATATGACTATGAATGATGCCCTTGCTACTGTATAAATACTTATGGATCGCCATGACCTGGAGATCTGTCATTCTGAGAAATTTGATTTTCTTTTCTTTTTTTTTTCTCTTTCTTAATTTAGAGGAATATTCAATTAAATATATTACCACAGAAAAAGAGAAAAATTGCAAAAATGGCACCAACATACAGTCCTGTATCTTTCTGCTCTATACCATCCATACCTTCTGAATACTGGAAAGAGATTATTCCCATTTAAGGTGCAGCGGGAAGAGGAGCTCCTGAAGAGATAGGGCAACAAATCCCATTCCCTCGCCATTCCAACAGAACATGTAAGCAGCAATTGCTTTTTACGGTGAATGACTGTAATAATACACTCCTGTTACCAGTCAATAGCTTCTTTAAACTAGAACACAAAGTCCTCAGACGCAAGGCTGCTATCAGTCTGACGGACTTAGTCAGCTTTACACTGCTACTGACAGGAGATTATTGCTCAGATGGAAGGATGGAAACAGAGGCGTTAGGAAAGGTTATCAAACCGAGCTGACCTCTGTTTCAGTGTTATATAGAGAAATGACATGAGAGGAAATCACTACATTGAGCTGCTTGTTGTCACATATAGCACTTGCACACAATGTACCTGAAATAAAGGCACTCACTGCTCACTGATTAACACTGCAAAAAATCTGAAATTAAAACAATATAATTTTAAGAAACAAACTGAGATTTGACATTTAACATTTTAGAGAATATACAGTATGTTGAAATAAGTATAGGCAAATAATTTTACCTCATTTTAAGAAACAAATCATATAATTTTTTAATTGTTATTTTGTCTCATAAAGTATTATCTCCAAATTTATATAAAAATTCAGATTAAATATACATTTAAAGGGTTAGTTCACCCAAAAATGAAAATTCTGTCATTAATTACTCACCCTCATGTCGTTTCAAACCCGTAAGACCTTCGTTCATCTAACACAAATTAAGATATTTTTGATGGAATCTGAGAGATGTCTGACTCTGCATAGACAGCAACGCAACTGAAATGTTCCCAAGTCGACGTAGCAAGGAGATCTGTAAAATAATCCATGTGACATCAGTGGTTCAACCGCAACTATACGAAGCTACGAGAATACTTTTTGTGCGCAAAAGAAAAAAAAACGACTTTATTCAACAATTTGTCTCCTCCGCATCACCCTGGTGCCATTTTGGAGAGTATCAGCTGGACGTAAACAACGTATGCTGTTCTGTGTCAGCTGCGTCACGCAACGCAACGTTTCCTACGTTGTTGTGATTTGATCTGAACGGAAACAGTGTATCCGTGTGACGCAGCTGACACAGAACAACATACGTTGTTTACGTCTAGCTGATACTCTCCAAAATGGCACCAGGGTGATGCGGAGGAGACGAATTGTTGAATAAAGTCTTTTTTTTTTCTTTTGCGCACAAAAAGTATTCTCGTAGCTTTGTTTAATTGCGGATGAACCACTGATGTCACATGGATTATTTGACCGATCTCCTTGCTACGTCTCTGGACTTTTCAGTTGCGTTGCTGTCTATGCAGGGTCAGACAGCTCTCAGATTCCATCTGGTCTATACCTTTATCACAAATCAAATAACTAAAATACAATTAAACTCTTTATTTTTCCAACATAAAAAAAAGTAAATAAGTCACTTTCACATGACCTACAAAAGTCTGGACAAAATTTTTAAAGGGTGCAGAAAACCCTCAAAAAAAGTGCCATTAATCAACAAAACATGTATACCTCCACTGGTGCTATTTGGTCTATTGAAAATAGAAAAAAATAAAGTATGACTGAATGCTACTTCAAGTGTGTGCTGTTCTGTAATACAATTCAATCTCCATTACCAACATGAACTGCATTTGCTGCACCATACAGTTTTGACCCCAGAAGGTATCAAATATAGAAAAAAAATACTTAGACTAAGATGAGGTTTTAACCTGACAGAGCTAGGTAGTATTGATATAACCAAAACTGCATCTAACATGAAAACCATCAGTCTGTCTTCCTCTCCACACCTCAAGTGTCCACTGTATTGGCTCGTCGTCAGAGTTAGGTCACCCTGTAAATAAACAGACACAATTTGTGATATTAAAACAATGATCTAAAACATTTAACCACAATTTTATATTATGCAGTAAAGAATAGGTAAAAATAACAGCAATAATGTTATATCATGCAAATCTATGCATAGAGTTATACTTGCCTGAATATGAGAATTAGACCAATCACTCCTTCTGTATACTCATCAACTTACACTCCGGCTTATTCTGCAGTGAATCCAAAGCCTTCCTGTTGATAGAAACATGTGTTCATAAAACTTTGCTTTTTCACCAACAAATTACAGATTGTTTGAGCAAAAGAAAAGATATAACTGACAAGAAATCTCCATTACCAACATGAACTGCATTTGCTGCACCATACAGTTTTGACCCCAGGAGGTATCAAATATAGAAAAAAAATACTTAAACAGAACAAGATGAGGTTTTAACCTGACAGAGCTAGGTAGTATTGATAACCAAAACTGCATCTAACATAAAAACCATCAGTCTGTCTTCCTCTCCACACCTCAAGTGTCCACTGTATTGGCTCGTCGTCAGAGTTAGGTCACCCTGTAAATAAACAGACACAATTTGTGATATTAAAACAATGATCTAAAACATTTAACCACAATTTTATATTATGCAGTGAAGAATTGTCCTGTTAAACCGCTGTATGGTCTTGGCCACCGTGCTGCAGCTCAGTTTCAGGGTCTTGGCAATCTTCTTATAGCCTACGCCATCTTTATGTAGAGCAACAATTCTTTTTTTCAGATCTTCAGAGAGTTCTTTGCCATGAGGTGCCATTTTGAACTTCCAGTGACCAGTATGAGAGAGTGAGAGTGATAACACCAAATTTAACACACCTGAGACCTTGTAACACTGAGTCACATGACACCGGGGAGAGAAAATGGCTAATTGGGCCCAATTTGGACATTTTCACTTAGGGGTGTACTCACTTTTGTGGCCAGCGGTTTAGACATTAAAGGCTTATAATGAAAAAATTGATTCATTCTAGTGAATCATTTTGTTTGAACAAACATTTCAAAATGATTCACTGATTTGACTGATATACTGACTGCATATATTTTGACTCGGTTATGTAAATAAGAGTGCTTTTGTTGTATTTGGTATACATTTGCTTGTTCAGTTTTGATACTATCACCCTAAATGATTTTTTTTTATTGTTATTGTATTATTTATTTTTTTTTCATTCCTTTTTTTTTTTTACAAACAAGTGAATGGTAAGTGAATGATAACAGAGTCTGTCATTCTGCCTGAAACAACATGTATAAGAAAAACGGTGATACCATTTTTGGTGGACTGTCCCTTTAAGAATTAATATGTTGCAGGAAGAATAATTGTTGAGTATTTATCTGAATATCTACGGTGGACAAATCCCCTATGGTGATCAATGTCGGTTACAGCCCTAGGCCTGAGGTGGTAAATATGATTTCTTAAAAGCTCAGCTGTAATGAAATGGTAAGAATAAATTCTGATATTGCCTGGCACAAACGGCACTGTTTTCTGAGAAAGAGCCAAACGCCAAAGCCTTATGTGATTTGTCTTGTGTATGCGAGAGTGTGCGTGTAATGCGTATTGATATATGGATCAGATATAGAAGTGATGGCTCTGTGTGTAACCTCTGCCGGGACAGGGCTGCTGTGTCTCATCCACGGTGACAGGATGGTGAGCGCTGGACTTCCTGTGTCGAGCCAGCAACACTCCGCTGCTCTGCCGTCACCCGTCCTCCCAGATTAGCTAATCTCATCACTGCTCTTAATGGAGGCAAGCAAGGATGACAAATGAGATTAGGCCATTGATTCACGTCTGCTGTTTAAGCATTGTGCCGTTTTCTGAATGAAATTAAGCTTTCTTAAAAGGAGGGAAAAGCTTTGCTGAGAAAAGGACTTGAGGAGAGACTGTTTTCGCTTCCCGATGTGCAGGACTGCATTATTTGTAATAGGCCTAGATATAAATTACACTTCAGATTATGTGCTCGTTGTTACTTTTCCGAAAATTGACCCAAAAATTAACATTCTGTCCTCATTTATTAACTCTCATGTCGTTCCAAAACTGTATGATTTTCGTTCTTTTGTTGAACATAAAAACAGAAAAAAAATCAACAGATTTTGCCCATGCAATTGAAGTTTAAATGTTTTTTTTTTTAAATAATCACTTAGCAAACACTTTAAACCTGTTATTTTTGTATAATTTCTATGTTATTATAGTTCTTGTTATTAGGAATGTGATTTTACTTTTATATTTTGTTTTCACTTTAATTTTAGTTAAAGTTTTAGTCATTTTATTGTATGTTATTGTCATTTTTATTTGTTGTTTTAAAATATTTTAAAACAATTTTTACTTAGAAATTGCTGGTAAATTTTACAATTAATTACAAAGAAAGGATTGTACACACTGAATTAAACAAAAAAAAATGAAATTGCATTTCTTACTATTCGTACTCCCATAATCTCTGTTGTATTTACAACTTTGAAAATCATATTTACACTATGTAGTTTCTATTCCATTTTATTTATTTTTAGGTGTTTTAGTACTTCAAGTTAAATTAGGCTAAATGAAAATGAGAAATGTTGCCCTCGCAATTAAGATGAATTCAAATAAGTTTTAAAAATATATATATTTCATTGTATTTAAGGTATGTCTATTTTGTTTTAAGTAACAAAAATATTTGGTAACACTTTACAGTAAGGTTTAATTTGATAACATTAGTTTTCTACTTTAGATAGCATGAACTAACAATGAAAAATACTTGTAAAACATTTATTAATCTTAGTTAATGTTAGTTTCTGCATTTACTAATACATTATTAAAATCAAAAGTTGTATCTGTTAATATTATTTAATGGACCCGAGCTAACATGAGCTAACTAATGTTAACATGTATTAACACATATAGTAGCAAATGTCTTGTTCATTGTTAATGTTAGTTAATGCATTCATTAATGAAACATAATTGTAAAGTGTTACCAAATATGGTTTTTGGTAATGTTAATAACCTTGCTCAGAACACAGCGCCCTGTATGGCACCCTTTAACACAGTGTAGGTCACTCTGTTCCTCACTCTTACTGCACAGGAACACACACGGATCTAAATATATAACAATTCAGTGCTCTTGGCAGGCTGCTGGGTGGCTTTGAGTTGGTGAAGGATGTAAGACATAGATGTGGCTCCCCAGAGTGCTTCTCAGAAGTGTTAAGTGCCTGGCATGTCAAAACAAATATGTTTTTGATTAACTTAATGAGAGGAAGATGCTGAGGTACCTCGAGCTTTAGAACCAAAGTGAGATTTTTCCTTGTGCACCTGTTCAAACAATAACTCGCTCATGTGCATTTATGAGAGAGAGAGAGAAGAGAGAGAGAGAGAGAGAGAGAGCAGGAGATTTGACAGCCAAGTTGCTTCAGGGCCAGTGGATCTGGTTTCTTGATGTGGTTTCATGTTCTTTTGCATTTTAACACATGAAAGGTGAGCAGCTACGTATTTGCATATATAGTTTTCAAGCCTGTGAGACAAAACACAGATTTATTTGTATCCAGTAATTATTTTCTTAGTAAATAGAGCAAAGCTGGTATCAAACAAATTAAGAAATTATTACAAAGCCAAACGTGAATTATTGAGTGGAGTTTAGTCTATTAAATATTGTACAAGAAATCCACTTTTTTGATTTTAGGTATGCTATGCATGTCACAATATAGCCTATTGGTATGTTTCTTTGTTAGGAGATAGTATAGATTTTTTTTTTTATTGTGGATGCTTATTTCCCTTATTTTAAAATTTATATACCTTTGCCCAGGGGCGTAAATTTCGTCTAACAGTTGGGGGGGGGACAATAAACATAAAATTTCTCAAGAGCAATTTTTACCCAATAACGTGTATTTTAGCCCCCCAGAACGTGACTTTTACCGGGGGACCCCCTTGAAACGCGAATAGTTTGGGCTAGTTTTGGGCTAGTTTTGAGTAGCAATTGGGCGGGTTTTGTTATGAAAACCTGGCAACCCTTTCCCTCAAGAGTATTTAAAAATGCTAATAATTTAATAACACTTTAAATGTAATTTTTAGAAAATCTTAAAAGTAATATATATTTTTAATAATTATAGTTATTCAATTTAATTATGTAAAAGTATATATTTTAAAACTGTAAATTATGTTGTGATGCCTACATTCAGTTGTAGCATTTAAAATGATTGATTTTAGTTTTTAGTGTTGTATTAAAAATTGATTTAGACAAAATAAAATTTTAATATTTGTCCTTTTTCTGAAACGTGAAAAAAAATAATATTATTTTGGATGATGTTTCTATCTGGCAGAAATAGATCTGCAGCTAATTGCTTTTTTCCTTGAGTTGTTTTTTAAATTATGATGTAAAAATGTAGTTCCTCTTCAGGAACTCGAGCTGCGTCGGAAAACGCTAGGGGAACGCTCTTCAGCATGACCGGCTCTGAACCTTGTGTGAAATCAGACCAATAGATGGGCGAGACATCACGGGCGGGTGACGTAATGACCAGGAAGCTATAAAAGCACCTGCTGTGAGACCAGTGTCAGCTTTCTGTCATTCAGCAAGCGCTCTGTGTGTGTGTCAGTTGTGAGTCTTATTTGGTGTTGTCTGTCCCTTAGAAAGAGAAAAATAAAGAGAAATAGAAAACTAAAAGATGTCTAAAGCACATGAAAATAAAAAACACCAGTTGAGCAGGGGCGAAGGTGGCCAGCGTTTCAGACTGTGTGTTCCTCCCTGCCCGCGTTTCATTACGGGTGGGGATACACACAGTTTGTGCGTTGTCTGCCTGGGAGCGGAGCATGCTGAGTCAGCTCTGCCCGCATTGTGAGCGTCTTCCTATGCATGTTCCACAGCGTGGAAACTACTGCCAAATGTGTCTCAGTGGGTCCTGCACACTGTAGAGAGAGTCACACCCCAGGGTGGTGAAGCAGATATGGGAGTGTTTGGCCAGGCCCAGGTGGATTTGTTTGCGACTCATATGACATCGCACTGTCCCCTCTGGTTCTCTCTGAGTCATCCAGCTCCACTGGCGCTGCGTCTCGGTGCCATACTTCCGGCGTCCCTGCCAGCGCTTGCTTCATTCCTAGAAGCTGACGCTGGTCTCACCGCATGTGCTTTTATAGCTTCCTGGTCATTACGTCACCCGCCCGTGACGTTTCGCCCATCTATTGGTCTGATTTCACACGAGGTTCAGAGCCGATCACGCTGAAGGGCGTTCCCCTAGCGTTTTCCGACGTAGCGTCTCGTTCCCTCGAGGAACCAGGGTTACATACGTAACCCGAGACGTTTTTGCACTCTGTTACATTTTAATGTGCTTAAGAAAGTTCAGCTAAAGTTTGAGAGCGATGTTTTCATTCATAGCTCTAAAAATCCCCTGACACAACATCTTCCTGAACCTTGAATATTCCAGCTTCATTTGCATACATTTTGCAGCTCTCCTGCCTCCTTTACCTTTTCAGGAGCATGAATCTTTCAGTGCCTCAAATCTCCTCAAAATATGTCATCAGTCTCCAACACCGGCCTGTTTATTTGCTCCTTTAATTACTAGGAATGTAATTAATTATGTAAATATTTCTGTTTTCACAGGATATTGAGTGGTGCGCAGGATAAATGCCGGTAGCGAGAGAACTGTTGACATATCCACTCATTAAACATTACAATAAAGACTGCCTCAAGTACCCGTCCCTGCTTGTTTGTTAGCTCGTGTCCGAGATTTAATTGATGTTCCCTGGCATCGCTTTCGTTCAGACAGCTATTGCTCAAAGGTTACCAAAAGTTCAGTCTAAACTTCTCAAAGCGTTGGAGCTCAAGTAAAAATGTGGATTTTCTGAAGGTGGTGGAATATGAATGCTAGAAAAGATCAAAAATCTTCTATATTGGTCCATATGGACCTACATCAACAAACTCAAACCATCTTCTGAAAGTCTGAGAATGACAAACCTTGCTGTTTATTGGCTTGGGCCTATAACCGCTGAGAGCTATCAATGTAATCTATTTGACGGCGACTTTTTGAAGAATGCTTTGGAGAGCTATTATCCTTGATGTGTCAAGATATTGCTTGGTAAAAAAGATGGTGAAAAAAGTATATATATAAAAAACAGTACTATGGCAACCGTTTTAGCAATCTTGGGGTTGAAGATTGATGTTGTCGTGATCAGCAGAGAAGTTATTTGGCCAGAGAATGACCATTTTATTTATTTTGTTTGGAATGACTCAATAGTGGTGGCAATTTTTCAGAGCTCAACGTGGAAGGGTGAGATACAAATAAAAGGAGAAAGATGTTTTGATTCGGTGAAGCATCTGTGGCTAACCTCAGCTTTCATCAAGTATCAGGTTGTTATTGAGGATAATGTGTGGAATCAACTTTTTTTTTCAGAACTCAGAAGGCCTTTTTTGATGTTTGTCTATGAAGTGTATGACCCTTTTTTCTGGCACTTAAAATAAATAAATCACAATAATTTATTTTTATTAAAACAGACTTTTTGTTATGTGAAGGTCACACAGAAACTTGGAATCCTTTTATGTTTTCTTTATAATTTTTCAAATGTTTTAGTGCTAGACTTTCGATCAGATTATGAAAATCCATCATAAATATAAAAAAATTATGTAAATCTAAATAAATCTACATCTAGAATAGATCTAAATAAAAAGTTAAGTAAATGTATTTATTGTATGTGTATTATCTAGATAAATTGATCTCTTATTTGTGTTGTCTTTACAACAAATTTTCATTGTGTGTCATTTGATGAGTAATAATTGTTCAAAAATGTGTGACAATACAATAATACATGAAATGCTAGCAAATTTTTGCCACTTTTTTTTTGTCATCAAATTATGCTATTAAACATAATACACAAGTATTTTTGGTGTGGTGGAAATATTTTTATATTTATAAATATTTTAAATATTTTTTATATAAAGTATTTTTGATGTCAGTGAACAAAGGAAAGCAAAAAAAATAAAAATCCTGAAGCTTTCAGAAGGATGTCCAATTTGCAGACCTTATAAATATAATATCAGAATATGGTTCAAATTCAGGGATAGGTCCATAGAGAATACCTCTACATGCAAGCACTGTGATATAAGCCTGAATATTTAAACGGTCATGTACCACATTGTTCTTTTACAAGCACCCAGTCCCAGGGGAAGAATACAAACCGACTACCCAGCAATGGCAACAGGCTCCTTTGCGTCTTTCTCTCTAGAGACTCCTTTTCCTCAAGTCGTTCTTTCCATCTCTCTCCATTTCTTTCGCAGACTTATTTCGTTTATTCCTTGACCTGGATTCCGAGACAGACCCTTCCGCTGGTGTCTCCTGGTACGATATGTGTATTAGAAGGATCCAACCACAGTCCTTTTGATCAAAGGCCATGACTGGCTTCAAATTTGTTCACCGGCGAGGAGAAACCATGTAGGCAAGGGACAATAGGATGCAGTACACTTCCAAGGGTGTCGGAATTGATTTGCTTGGGAAAGGGCAAGTTGAGGCTGATTTGCACTTGCTGCATATCCAGCAAGACTCATGGGAGATGTCATTTTCTCTCATGGTGAAAACCAAAGATGGGTTCAAACGAAGACTCCATGACTGTGGCATGGAGATTCAAAACATAGTTGTGGAATAAATCCTGTCTAAGAACTGCGCCTAGAAATATGGCACCTCAGAAGTACCGAAATAAAACACACATGCATGTAAACTCACACGTGTTCAGTGGCTATATAGAAAGAGGGAACCACGGCAACAAGGTAATTTATCTTTCGTGATAAATCCCTATGTGCATCTCCAGAGACACCCAGCCCATGCGGACAAATCAACACATTTTTCACTCTCCTGCCGTCCTTTTCTGTCTTTCCCTTATTTTCTCCACCATCGATTTTTTCTCCAACTCATCTTTGTGTTTTTGCTATATTTTTTTTTTTTTTGAGAGAGATAGAGAATGTGAGTCTTACTAATGAATAAATTCAAGCTTCATTCTGAATTACTTTATAAATAACTATTTTAACCATTCCATGTTGTTCCGTTATATATTGATACATCAGATCCCTTTCAATTTTTATTAAGGAAAAACATCAATGACATGAATAAAGATGACATAAAGGAATAGTACACCCAAAAATAAAAATTTGCTGAAAACCTACCCTCAGGCCAGATTTGGAGAAATTTGGCATTATGTCACTTGGTCATCCTCTGCAGTGAATGGGTGCCGTCAGAATGAGAGTCCAAACAGCTGATAAAAACAAGGAATTGACATGACTTCCTCAACAAATCCATCATTAAGACATTTTTAACTTCAAACCATTGCTTTCGCCTAAAATATCAGTGCTCTATCCATAATATTGCTTTCTGCAGTAAAAAAAAAGTTGTCACATCCTGAATCAGGAGAGAAATATGCAGAGATCAAGCACTGTTTACAAGCAGAAACAGTCTAAAGCAATCTAAAGAAACATGTCAGTGGATTTTGATGTGAGAAGACAAGAGGGGATGGACTTTTTCTCTGTAGGAAGTGTTATTAAGGATTATGGACGTGTATTTTGACCAGAAGCTATGGTTTAAAGTTAGAAATGCCTTAATGAAGGATTTGTTTCTTACAAACACACCGCTTTTCACTTCACGAGACATTAATTGATAGACTGGAGTCGTGTGGATTGCTTGTGGATTATTGTGATGTTTTTATCAGCTGTTTGGTCTCTCATTCTGACGGCACCCATTCACTGCAGAGGACCCATTGGTGACCAAGTGATGTAACGCTAAATTTCTCCAAATCTGTTTTGATGAAGAAACAAACTCATCTACATCTTGGATGGCCTGAGGGTGTGTAAATTCTTAGCTAATTTTAATTATTAGGTAAACTATTCCTTTAATGACTTTTAAGAACTCAAACTAGTGAAATTTGTAGCATTGATTTGGTAGCCCTTTTATAAATAAATAAATTAATACACAAATATTTGTTTGTTCTGGAACTGACAAGGAGTTAAAATAAGAAAATCTCCTGTTTAGCCAAAACCTGCAAGCAGGTAAATTACAAACAGCAGTGGATTTTTACTGATATCCTATCGCTGACACTGTGCGTGCAGATACAAAGAAACCAAAGGCCACGCTTTCCCTGCCATTCGAATAAAACATGAACGTCTCATGACAACACACTCAAACATACACATACCCCCAATGACAGTCTGTACCCCTGTCCATCTCCTTAATCCACCGTCACTATGAGAGAAAAGCCTATCTAGGGTGATATTTGAGGAGAGCAATGGTTGTTGGCTAGCCGTAAGTCCTCTTTGGTAAAGGATATAACTGGGATTATGTCCGCATCGGGCTGCCTTTAGAACAGGGAGATGAATTCTCCTAGTTTGAGCATCTCCAAATGTGGCCGCCGGGCTCATGCTAATATTTATGATTACTTAGCCGAGGTTCTTATCTGCAAACTGCCACACTGCACCCGGAATAATTCTGTTCTACTGCAATATCTCACAATCTATTTTTTTCTTTAAAGGAGACAAAATAACACAATATTAGGCTGGTAGCCTCAGCGCTTAGCAGGAACAGATGAGGGTTTGGAAAAATTGGAACGTTACATGATGATGATTGAGTGACAGGTGAAGGCATAATTATTAACCTGGTTTTGGGGGAAATTTACATAAGCATTAACCCACATACTAACTTTTTTTTTTTGCCTTAACTTTTACACAAACTATTTAATTTATGCACAGTATCTAAATTTGTTACTTCCATCTTTGATGTATAGGCACTAGTGTTGGGAGCCAAAAATTATGAAAAAAATAAAAATAAAATACTGGAACCAAACAGTTTTCACACGTCCATTCTTCAGCTGATGTAGACGGAGCTAGAATGCTCTTTTGACAGAATTTACCGCAATTTTAATGGCGCCGCAACAGTAGTAGATTTTCTACTGAATCTACGACTCGAAACTGAACTGAACAAATGTCGTAAAGAGATAGTTCACCCAAAAATGAAAATGCTTTCATAAATTACTCACTCTCATGTCGTTCCTTCGTTCATCTTCAGAACACAAATTAAGATATTTTTGATGAAATCCGAGAGCTTTCTGACCCTGCATAGACAGCAATGCAACTACCACGTTCTGAGGTTCAACCTTAATTTTATGAAGCTACGAAAATATATTTTGTGTGCAAAGAAAATTAAAATAACAACTTTGTACGATGTGGTACTCTCGTGAATGTGCGTCGAAGATTGACATGGAAGAGAAGAAATTGCTAAATAAAGTCGTATTTTTTGTTTTCTTTGCACACAAAAAGTATTCTCGTAGCTTCATAAAATTACGATTGAACCACTGATGTCACATGGACTATTTTAACAATGTCCTTACTATGTTTCTGGGCCTTGAACATGGTAGTTGCTTTGCTGTTTATGGAGGGTCAGAAAGCTCTTGGATTTTATAAAAAATATCATTTTGGGGTGAACTATACCTTTAATGGATGTTTATTTTTTGATCAATCAACTTCACACAGTGCCAGTGCAGTCCAAATGTATGATTCTTAAGAGGTGGAACTTTTTTAGTGAATCAAAAACATACAGCGTAACCAATGTAGTCCAATTCCAAAATGAATGACTTTGAGTTGGTCCTTTTTAATGAATCAAACAAACACAGTTTACAACGGTGAAGCTGACCCACTGACTGGTTGTTTGTATGTATGACTAAGTGTCTGTGTGTGGTTACACAATAAACAATTATGTGTTTTGTCAGAGTTATTTAGTAAAAAAGAATAATTTTGCCACATTTAATATGTAAATATGTATCATTTGTTTTGTTGATTAATATTTACAGTCAATTTGATGCTATATAGCTAATTTATATTACAATTACATATAATATAATATAATATAATATAATATAATATAATATAATAATATATTATAATTGATTTTCTGTGAAATTACATTAAAAAGTCTCGGTAAATACACCTTTTGCAAGGAATTTTTAAAAATGTTTTTATTATTGTAATTATCTCATCATTTGCCAATGTAATTTCATTTCTTTATTCCATATATTCCTTAAAAGTATTAAAAGAATTGTTAATGAAACCACTGTTCATGTTCGCGTAACTTAAAAATGATATTTCTGACTCCGCTTGAAGGCTGTCCCTGTCAAGTCCCTTGTTTTTTTCTTTTGTTTCCACATCCACACATCCACTTTCACTTAAAATACAAACAGAATCTGGATGCTTCAGTTCCTGTTGAGTCCCAATGTGCTACAACACAGTGACCTTCAAAATGTCTCTTTGGCTCTGCTGGTAATTAGAACAACCACACTCATTAGCCAACAACTGTCAACCTCCTGTGATTTTGTCAGTTTACCCAAGAAGCTTCGTGTACCAGTGTGAGCTAACATGGTTATACATGGAGAACATCAAAGTGCTCTACAGAACATATGGTTATGAATGCGAAAAACAAAATCTAAATAATTACCCACAATTCCCTTCTCGGCCTCGGACCAGGCCCTTTTTGTTTGGCTTTCATTAAAATGTCAAAACGACTCTTTACAACATATCTCATCTTTACAGCAGGGACAAACAGCGGGTTGAAATGATAGCGTTCCCCCGTGTCCATTTAAAAGAGTCTGTAGTCATTCTCCCTGGTGCAGTGTCTCTTACAGTGCCACATTAACACCTTCTCAGCTCACTGATTCCAGAGCTCCTTTTTTAGGGAATCAAACACACTCAGTACAGCACAACTGGGAATAACCCCCCTGATTTCTCCTGGCTGTAAGGGGTGAGTGTGTGTGAGTTCGTCCCCTGAGATTGTCGAGTGATTACACACATATTACAGTGTGCGAGCTCCCATATCACATTAAAATTGCGCTTGCTCCTAATAGCATCTTTAGCCACCTTCCTTCCACCCCTCCCTCTCTTTTTCTCTCCTTTCCTTTTTTTTTCTACCTGAATGACTGTTAAAATGACTTCTGAACAAAAGGTCAAGTGCTTCTCTGCAGACTTCATTTTTTTTATTTAAGGGCCAAAACTACAGTATAGAGTGCTTCAAGGTAGCCTAGCATGAAATTGTAATGCCGTGATAAACAATAGGTGCAGGCTTCACTGTTACACAGATGCAGAGTGTGGGTTTTGCGTAGGTGTGGGGCGGTAATGCACATGTGTAATTTCACAAGGATCCACATCGCCCTGCAATCATGTGTGTTCAAATGTGCACATGAAATTGATTCTGTGCTGAATGAACCGTGGTTCTATGATATTTTGAGTAAAAAAACAAAACAAAAAAACAAATAAAAAAGTGATAAAGACATTTTTAAACAGTATTATAATATGCAAATAAAAAACAACAACGGGGTCTCCCTGTTCAATGTGAGCTCATTAATTTTCAAAGTGAGCTGGCGCCTTCAGGTGAAATGAGCTACAGGCGACAAGATGTTGGCATGTCCAGTGACGTGACAAAGTTGAGAAAAGTTTCACTTTATGCAAATGTGCAGTGACTACCAATGAATGAAGACAGTGGAACTCTTGTCTCCTGGCAGCTATTATGCTTGAGTGTCAGTAAGATGCAAGAGAAGTTAATCTTTGCAGTGAGCAACTTCCTGAATGTATATGATATGTTACTGATTTGGTATGTGATCATTTGATATTGGACTATAGATGATTTATATTAAAAAAATTATATTAAATGTATGGCTGTAAATTGTGTGCATGTGTTGGAGTGTACCACATATCCCGTGGGCCCCACTAGAGATTTGATTTTTGAATGAATACTGTGATTCAATGATGCTCCACTCTAAAAACTTCACATCATAGGAAAGAATTTGGACTTATAAAGGTTCCTTACCATTTTTCTCTATCAGACAGCAAGAATAATATATTCCATGTGTACTTTATCAGCAAACTGAATTGTGTCATTCCTGTGACTGACATAAATAGAATTGCAGAATGTTTGGCTGCCAGACTGAGTTTTCTTTTGGTCAGCGCTGTTACCAATGGCCAATTTGGTTAATGGCCAATACCAATTTCTATAGAAATGCTTGGATTTTGAATCAGCAGCTTTAACTGCGCCTGCACCTTTAATAGGCAAGTGTTCCATATGCACTAACATACATTAAAAATGCTCAAATATGTTGATTAAATAATTTTAAAATTTGAACTTATTCATTTACGTGTTTAAAGCATGTTTGGTGATGCAGTTCCCTTATCCAAGACAATTTCTTTCATGGGAAACGATAAAAATAACCTTAACCTTAATATATAGGCCTAGGCCTGTAATATATGATATCTTACAATTAATATATAATATTTATAATTATAACACCACTAAAAATTTACTTTTAACACCAGGATATCACACTATTCGGATATAAAATAATTTGAAAGGACTCTCAGTGGACCGCTCACAGCTCTCAGACGCTATTGTCCTTGAACCTTGAGAGCTTACTTTGCCTTTTATTTAATAAATAAATAAATAAATGCCGTGTAATCAGTAGCCGCTTGTAATGTGAGCTAAAGATAACCAAATTTCATCATTTTCAACACCGCCTCCCATTCAAGGGGGAGTAACTCTGTGCGGTGGAATTTTATCAGACGTGATTTGATTGGCCCTCCGCTAATCCCCCTTCTCTGCGAACTCATTTTCCATTGGACGTTCTCACTGTCAATCAGGCTGTCTGTGCCCGCCCACCGGTGGCGCCAAATAAGGCACATAGTACCGCTGTGCGTGTCAGTAGCCCGGACAGCTCCGTCTCATTCTGCTCCGTGAGTCAAGCGTGCTCGGCTGCGACATGACCAGAGCCCCGCAGACCTGGCCACTCAAATATGGAGCAGTTTAAAGCGGTCATTTTGGTGCTTTGGATATTATTGCTCTACAGAAATGAGGAGTCCCGTGCAGAGGAAGGTATGTGTCTTTATAGTTGTTTAGACGCCAGGTAAATTGTTTCCGTACATGGCGTGAAGTGTCTAGTGGAAGTATAACTCTCACTGCAGGCGTGTGCTTTTCATATTCCGGCGCTGTAAAGTTAATAAACATATACAGAGAGGACTGAATCAGTGATGCTTTTGCATTATGAGAAGCTTTGATTAAACCTGAAATCGAAATGACAGTCGGCGTGCTTTTAAAAACAATGATCCTAAGGAATCCGCTATAGGACGCTTTTGACAAGCTGCAACAATGTGTTGTTTAAGGGGAAAATGTTCATAAATAAATAGTTGAAAATAAACGAATATGGTTTTGTTTGAATTGCTTAGTTAGGCTACTAAAACAAGCAAATCACAATAAATTGGGGTTGTGTATTGTTTCAAAACAAAATTGTCTATATAAACCGTTTTTAGTATTGTAATATGGAGGTTAAAATAACAAGATCAATGTTTAAAATAAAAAAGATAATTAGACAATCATGTACTGCATGTGCATATATTTTTTTAATGATCTTTATTTTTAAAATAAAATGTACATGTATGTTTCTGTTTTGTCATAATCTGTTTATTCTTTTTTCTCTGTCTTGTCATTTCTCTTGGTCATGTCTTCATTTTTCTTTGTCATGTCATTTTAATCTCCTTATTATAATACTACAAAAGCAGATTTCAATAGATCAAGCTGTTATACTGGATTCACAATAGGTGCTTTTCTGACTGTGCTGCTCCTGGTGGGATTGTTTTACAGTCATGAAAGTTTTGTTGCCAGGCTGTCGCATTAGGCTCAGGTGAGGTCAACTAAGCATCCTAATGAGTGGCATGGCACAGAGAGGGAAAGAACAGATAATAGCTGCGTCCCTTCAGGCTGTTTGGCTATGCTGAAGAAGCCCAGCTGAGCCAGGCTGCTCTCTCTCGCTTTTTTCCCCTTCTTGCACTCTCGTACACAATGCTCTCATGTGCACATGGTTGAACTCTGCCAGCCCCCGTCCGTCTTCTGCTGGAATGCTGGTCGACTGGATTGGAATCGTTGCCTTAATGAATGTTTTGACAGCGATTAATTGCTGTGAAAGCAATGTGTTCTGAAAGGCCTTGTGTGGCTGCGGTGATATGGACGTTTTCTGATTGAGCTGAATATGTTCTCACTGTACGGAGAACCTCTTTGTCCACAATTACATCCCAGTCCTGCTGCGTCGGTTCTCTTTGTATTCAGCCCCACTGTATTCTCTCTGTATTCGGTCGCTGACAGGTGGGATTCAGACAGGATGAGAGCTCTTTGTTGGTGCACATTAAACAAAGAGCTAACATAAAAGTGACAATTGTAGTCATTTACTTACCCTCATGCAATTTCTAAACTCCTATGTGATGACATAGCATAGCATATGTCATCTATTCTATGGCTTATTTAGGATCAACAAGATTTATTTTTAAATAAATGAATACTTCTATTTAGCAAGGATGCATTAAATTAATTAAAAGTAACAGACATTTATAATGTTACAAAAAATGATATTTTCGATAAATGCTGTTATTGTGAACATTCTATTATCAAATATTAAGTATATTATCAACGTTGATATTAATAAGAAGTTTCCTGAGCACCAAATTAGCATATTTGACTGATTTCTGAGGGACACAGTAAGACTTTGACAGTCTCAGCTTTGCCATCTCAGGAATAAATTACATTTTAAAATCTATTATAATAGACAACAGTTATTTTAAATTTGAATAATATTTCACAATATTACTCTACTTTTGATTAAAAAATGCAGCTTTAGTGAGCATAAGAGACGTCTTTGAAAAACATTTTTGTTTACTTTCAGTTTTAAATGGTGTATATATACAGTATATATCATATGGGAAAAGCTGCATAAACATTCTCTCACGCTTGCTCCATCCATCTCTCATTTCTTTTTCTTTTCCTGTGTCCTCTCCCATTCCCCAAAGCGCAGGTGTCTTTCCTCACATAGTCAGTTGGAGGTGGAGGCTCCTCATTCCTGACCCTTCAGCCTTAATGCACCTTGGCATCTCATTGTGGGCTTATTTACTGCTTTTTAGTGGGTTTGCGGTTGTTGCAGTTGTGGCCATGTGCCGTCACATCTGCCGCGTTGGTCATGCTGTTCCTGTGCCGTTTAAGTACTCTGTCAGGGTGCAATTCAGACCATATGAGGGCACTTACCTAGGAAAGCTTTATACGCCTGTCATTTCTGTGCTGGGTTCCATCAACAGACTCTGCCAAAATCATCCTGAATGGCATTATGCTCTCTGAGTTGTTGGCAGAAGTGTAAAATCTGGACTTGGGCTCTGAATGTGTTAACAATGTGGCAAAATCGTTTTTTATCGATTCAAACAAAGACCAGTTAGCATGGAAATTCATACCGGTGCGGTGCATTTATTAAAAGCATGATTTTTAGTCCTGGCTAATGGTGACGAGTTAGACCGTCTGATGTCTGTGCTTGCGGTGCCTGTACTTGTTGTTGAAGGTGGCAGCCGGACTGTGCGGGCAAGGTTAGAGTGATTTGTGAGGTTGGCAGGCGTAACTGTGACATCCAGGAGTTTATTTAGTGGGCCGTTGTGATGTGTGGACTCACAATGAGCAAGAAGGAAAGTAAAACAATGAGGCCTGGAGACAGGAGATGGCTGTGTCTGAAAGTAGAAAAATGCTGTTTTCGTAGGCAGTGTATGGAGGTAGAAAGGTGAGCCGTTTCCGAATTTAATGTTTGCGCAACATCCTAGCTCTATTTTAGCAGCCTAACTGCCTTCTATGGCAGCATCCTAACTGAAACAGAACCACATAAGCGATTGATCTGGAGCGCTCTATATAGGCAGAAACTTGTGCGTCATAGAAATAGTGTCATGGAAGACAACTAAAAATTGATTTCAGTGCAGGCGATGTGAGAGGAATAGTGCTGCAATGGATCACAAAACTCACGGTTCGGATCATATTACGGATTTTGAGTCATGGATCGGATAATTTTTCGGATCAGCAAAAAAAAAAAAAAAACCTTTTTAAAAGCTTACTTTAAGTACTTCTATACCACAGCAAAAACTACTAGCTTAACTAATAAAGTTAGTAATAAAACAAGAACAAAGTTTTTTCTCAGCTGTTTACGTTCACTTAAGACCTAACCGACTGTGTTTACTACAATACTTGCCAAAACGGGTATTTTAACTCTCTCTCTGCGTGTGCACGCTTTGGGTGTGTGCGGCAGCGGCTGAGCACACAGAAAACAGCGCGTGAGTTAAAATTGCTTGAATGTGTAAACTGGCAAGACAAAACATGTGCAAATGATAAACTTTAACTCTATGATGGTTAACTTAAGAGTTAATCCGCGAATCACATGCGTGCAGAACCGTGCAGCCTGATCCGTACGGATCACGTACGATCCGTTGCACCCCTAGAGAGGAATGATGCAATATTGGCATAAAATAAATTGAGTAAAACAGTCTGTTTTAAATGATTGAGAAGCTGTTTTTATTAAGAATTTCATTATCATAAGTGTTTTTTTTTTTTTTGTCGTTTTTTTGCTTTGCTCATAGTCATACTGTGGATTTCTTTCACCAAACTTTTCACTATGTGTTCTATCACATTCTTTCTAAGTGAAGGGTACATGCAATGCTGCCCTTAAATTTGACCTAAAGAAAGTATTATTGCAGGTAGGGTTTTCACAATATCAAATTTTCCTAACATCATCATTGCCAAGAGAATTCACAATAACAGAATTATCACAATATCTACAGAAACTTTGAAAAAATGCTATAAAGTCAATTTCATCCTGATAATGTTGTTTTGTTTTCTCTTTTTTTTGATGGATCACCCTCAAAATATGAATGTAGGGAGGAGAAGTGTGCGTTTGTAATTATAACTCTTCAAAAGTGCGCAAAAAGAACTCCCTGCAGACTGATGTGTTTAACATTCTGTCATTTTTATGGAACCCAAAGGTGAGCTACATTTTTGGGTCAAGTGTCTTGCTTTTTTCTGTCCTCTCCTCCCAACATGATTTTGTGCGTCAGTAATAACTACATACTGTAGGGTGACCATACGTGCCATTTTCCCAGGACTCGTCCTGGCCAGGATTTCTATATTGCCTAAAATATCTAGGTTTTGGCTTTGTTTGCGTGTGCAGACCGATCGGTGTATGACATCAAAGTACCATACAGACGGTTATGTTTTCGAAACGCTCCCGAGGTACTTTGATATCAAACACTGATCGGTCTGAGCCGCCGACTTAAAAGCACTGCTTTTAAGTCGAACACACCTAATATGTACGCGTAATTGCATCGCTTTGACCGTAGATCCCACCTTCTCACACGCCATGATTGGTCCATTATGTACAATGCTTGCATGTTATTGGTCAAACTACTTTTCGATCATTACCTTCCGCAAGCATGAAAACAGGAAAACAAAGCCAAACAAATCCTGGCAAGGACGCGTCCTGGGAAAATGGCACGTATGGTCACCCTACCATACTGTGTCATCGCCTTTTTTTTTTTTTTACGTTTTTTGATAGGTGGCAACCAGCCTTAAGGTGCAACACTGCCACCTACTGTGTTGGAGTGTTCATGAAATAGTTACTGGCACTAGATTATTTATGGTATTATCATTAGTGTACAGTTAACGTGATGTGAGTATTTCATTTTTTTTTTTACATAACAGTTATGGTCAATAGCAGTATATTACAACACCTCAAAGGGCAGACAGCATAATTAAGTTCCCTACCTTTTGGAACAGTCTTCAAAACTTAAATCTTCTTTTTTCATGTTTTTACACTTCTAACGATAAATAAGCACTGTAATCATGAAATATTTGCTTGGGTACATTTAAAACTCACTCAAATTTCTTTTAGAATTTGCTTGAATTTATTAAAGATGTCATGGAAGTACATCTGAAACCATTTTCCTTAGGAAGACACTTGACCTGCCTCTTAAAGGGTTAGTTCACCCAAAAATGAAAATTAGCCCATAAATTACTCACCCTCAAGTCATCCTAGGTGTATATGACTTTCTTTTTTCAGACGAATCCAGTCGGAGTTATATTAAAAATTGTCTTTGATCTTTCAAGCTGTTTCATGGCACTCAGCGGGTGTTGCATGCATCAGTCCAAAAGCACTTAATTAAAATGCGCCCATCCATAAAAAAAAAAGTGTCTCACACGGCTCCGAGGGGTGAACAAAGGCCTTCTGTAGCGAATCGATGCGTTTTTGTAAGAAAAATATCCATATTCAAAACGTAATAATCACTTTAATCTAGCTTGTGCTCACTGTTGTATACTGGAAACAGTTCCGGGCGGATGACGTATTAGGTCAGTGCTGCGCATGCGCCGGTGAGTCTCGTGAAAACCAACGTTTGTTAACAGGAGCAAAGGAAGCAAAGTTTCCTTACTTTAGCAAAGGAAAACAAGTCTCCTCTTGGCTTATATCTTTCACTTCTTTTGGACTGATGCATGCAACACCCGCTGAGTGCCATGAAACAGCTTGAAAGATCAAATTAAAAATTGTCTATAACTCCGACTGGATTAGTATGAAAGAAGAAAGTCATATACACCTAGGATGACTTGAGGGTGAGTAATTTATGGGCTAATTTTCATTTTTGGGTGAACTAAACCTTTAAGTCATTGACTGACTGGGCAGCCGATGTAGGTCTTATAGTCATGATTACCCATAATACCCTTTGTGGATGTCATAAGAGCATCGTTGCTTGCAATTTGGTAATTAAGCTTGATCTGTTTCCTCACAAATTGACCAAGTCCCGTATTGAGTGGAACCATGCGGATCGATGCTGCGTTGTTCTCTGCGGCTTTAGGAGAAGGGTCAATGGGATTCATCTTCGTTCCCTGTGAGGACAAGTTTCTGCTGGATCTGCAGGAATGCCTCTGGAGGCGGAGTCACGTCTGAGGTGGTTTTGTGAAGGGGATGGATGGTTGTATTACCAGGAGAATATGGATGTTTCTGGAATGCCATGCAGCTTCATAAAGGTGAAAAATGAAACGTACTTTATGCCTTCAGTGTTGGATGAACATAGAAAACCAACCAGCAGAATGCTTGATTGTCCTTCCAACTGCATTGTGTAGTTGCTTTTGAATATGTATCTATTTACAGTACTGGAATGTGTCAGACAGCTGGCAAAGAACATGCTGTGTATGTACCTGACCTCTTGTGCTGATCTTTATATTTAAAGCACTCTAGACAAGCATTTCCTCTGTGAAAATAGGTTGTTTGTTCTCACAGTTTCTTAATGTGGTTCAGTATCTTAATTGTAATATTGATATTACACTCTAAAAAATGCTGGGTTAAATACAACCCAGTGCTGGGTAAAATAGGGAGATGAAGAGGACAGGTTTGCTTTTGGAGGTACGGAGGGCCGCTAACATGCAGATGTGAGCTTATGTAAGACTCCAGACCTCTGGCTCTTTTAAAGGTTTAATTAATAGGACAAAGGAGCAGTAGAGAGTAAATGTTGCTTTTCTCTGTCTATGCAACAAAATTGATTGTGAGATTCTTCAGTTTCATGTTTAGAGTTTTTGAAGCTGAACACACTTTTCGCAAGGTTGACACATTTTTCCCAGAGTTAACTGAGGACAGAGGTATTGATCTAGGGCAGGGGTGGCGAATGTCGGTCCTGGAGAGCCGCAGCCCTGCAGAGTTTTGCTTCAACCCTAATCAAACACACCTGAACACGCTAATCAAGGTCTGAAGGGTTACTAGGAAGCTACAGGCAGGTGAGTTTTAATTAGGGTTGGAGCTGTACTCTGCAGGGCTGCGGCTCTCCAGGACCGGAGTTTGCCACCGCTGATCTAGGGTCATCATCTCTCCAGGCACCTGACCATCTGTAGATCTAGGTGGAACTCTTGTTTAATGGAAGCCGATAGCTGACATGAAGAGTTTGCATATGAAATGCCACAATTTTGTTTAGTGTGGCATTCAAAAGTATTGATCAAATAACTTTTTGACCGTAAGAATGATAAAAATGTAACAGAATTTTTTTGCAGATAATTCTTTTTAATTATATTTTTATATATGCATAGAAAAATCTCACACAGGCTATATTAAAATATAATAAAAAATTTTTTTATTTATATAGTTTAAACACAAAAACATATTTATTCAAAAGTTAGATTTTTTTCATGCTTGCAAATGAGCATAATTTTCATGTTTTTTTTAAAGGGGTCATATGATGCTATTTTAAAGATCATTATTTTGTGTATTTGGTGTAACAGAATATGTTGACACACTTTAATGTTCAAAAAACACATTATTTTTCAAATACTGTACATTAATTGTAGGTCCTCTATGCCCCGCCTCTCTCAAATGCTTCGTTTCCTACAAAGTCCCTCCTTCCGACAAGCGCAGTCTGCTCTGATTGGCCAGCTGACCCAGTGCATTGTGATTGGCCGAACACCGCAAGCACGCGTCGGAAATGTAACGCCCCTTACCATAATCGCGAGCGTCAGCTTTCAAAGTAAATATCAAGACCGTTAATAATGTCATATATATATAAATTATGGAATAATTTTGCCAAAGATTTTCAGCCTGCTGGGATAAGGCCAGTTTTAAATTTTCAGCCTGCTGGGATAAGGCCAGTTTTATCCTCTGGTAATGACTGATACACTGTGGCACTAGAATGTCACAATGAGTTTTCACAATAGACAACCAATCATAGAGTGCCTCAGTGCTTAGCTCATTAAATATTCATGAGCTTTGCACACATGCAAAAACTTTCACATGTAAACTTAGTTTTGAGCATCTAAGGGCCTGTTTACACCTAGTCATTTCATGCGTTTTCGCTGATCGGATATCTATCTGATTTGTTAAAACGTTTCCATTTACACTTGGCCACATAAATGTGTAGTCGCAAAATGGATATAAATCCGATCTTCAATTCCCACGCTATATTTAAATTTAACAGAGTTCACGTCAACAAAATAAAAAGATAAGAGCTGCATTTGATTAATTATCAGCTCATTTCAAGACCAAAGACCGCAATAGGAGAGCGCGCGGCATCAGCACTGGAAAGATAAGTTTGCGTCTTACTTTGTTTCATTCGCGGCAGTTTGCGTGTCGGCTTGCTGAAGAGATACTCAGCTACTCGTCCACTGCAATGCGTGTTGCATTAGCGCAGTCTGACTAATGTCATATAGCCTATAACACGCTCTCACACGTTTATTATTTTAACATTTTGGGAGGAGTAAAATTTACATATATGGTTTCAACAACCAGATGCATTTACACTTGTCCAGTTTCGTCTGGAATGCGGCCCAGACCACCTCCTGAAGTGGTTTGAGTGATCGGATTTATATCCGTCTCAAATGCGTTTCGGAGGGCATTTACACCTGGCCTTTTCACGATCGGATAGCTATCCGATCAGAAAAAACGCATGAAGTGACCAGGTGTAAACAGGCCCTAAGACAATTCAAACCAGTTATAATGACAAAAAGTGACACCAAACAGGCTAACTGGAGTGATGAAGTATAAAGTAAGATTTAGTACGATTTAGAAGATTTAAGACATCCAGAAAAGCAATATTAGCGCATTCCCATTGGTGGACAGTTGCATGCCTTAAGTTGTCCAATCTCTGATTTAACATCATGAATATTCAAATGTTGTTCCAGGTATCAGCAGTCTGGAATAAGATATTGCTTGATTACTTTAATGCAGTGTTTTTTAAAAAGATGCTGGGTTATCTTTTTAAGTTTGATAGTGTTTCATTGTTGCTTATGTAATTGTTTTATTGGGCCTAATTCATATCTAATAACAAGAAAATCTCTCTGCCGATACAGTAGTGGTGAATTCCATCCCAAAGCTCATAACAAAGGCCATGTGCCGCATCCCCACTGGGAAACTACTTAAACTTTAATGTTTCCTTCAGCATCCTCACAGCATTGTACAGACTGAACTAGGGCTGTGTATCATTCAAAAATTTTCGATACCGATACCTTGAGTTTGATACGGTTCCTGAACGATACTTTTTTCTATACCAATTTTATGAAATAAATTTTAACAAGATTACATTATCTTAAAAAAAAAAAACTTTTTTTTTTTTAAGCTTGTTGACATTTATACAGACTCAAAGACTCATTTCCTGAGCCACTGCACAAAGGAACAAAATATATCCAACACAATAAAGCAGTGCAAATAGTTTTAATAAAGTTCAAATAGTTTTCAGTTTACACATCTGTTAGACTACGTTTACACTAGCGCGTGTTCGTTTTAAAATGCATAGCTCAGACAGAATCATCATTTCTATTCATTTTCCACTGATTTACTGATGAGCATCCAGTGCTGTCTGCCTGTATTTCTCTTCCACCATTGCAGTTCTGACTCAGAGGAAATAACATATTTCAGCAACATTACATGGCCAAAACACACATTAGACAGCAATTGGAAGTTATTACAAACATGGTTTGAAGTGAATTTTGAGTAAAAGCAGAATATAAATCTTATTTATTGTCTTATGTAGCATGATGCTACAGTGTGCATGAATGGTCACGTAACACACTCTTTCGGTCGTGTAATATCGGCTGAGATCTTTTCTGAAACGCAGTGGAAACGCCAGTGTGGACGAGGATCTTTTTCATTTTAAAACAAAAACGCACCAGTGTAAACGTAGCCTTAAGGGTGTTGGGACGCTTTCACATTACCACCTCACGTGTGAGCCACATCTCTGGATCTAACCGGTGTAAACTAGTAGGTGTGTTCAACTTGATGCGGCGCTGCGCATGCATTACCGCGAGAGGAGCAGACTGCTCCATATGCTTTCGAATCGCTCTCGCGGATGTCAAGCACCAATTGATCTGCGCAGCGCCGCTTCAAGTCGAACACACCTAGCTGCAGGCTTATTGGCTCACTGACAAGATTAAACCCTCAGGTATCGAAATTTGGTACCGAACGACAAGTCGGTTTTTGATACTCGATGGTATCAAGGCAATTCGGTCGGTGCCTAAAAATTATCGAACTCAATACCCAGCCTTAGACTGAACTGTCGCTCAGCTTAAAGGCTTTTATATTTGAACCACCTGATATGTAAAGTGGATTTTAAGTATTCTCTGCCTGCTCATTGAGTGATGCCTGATAGAAACTTAAGACACTTACAGCAATTTACTGTTTCCTGAGCCGGCCACATGGGTGAAATATGTCTGCCTCTCCCTGTCTGGTATGCCAGTGTGACATGGACTTGGCGACAGTGCCGTTGGCCCCTTCGGCCCCCTCAGATGCCCGTGAAGCAGCACTCCGGTGATGTGCAAAACCCCATTAATCTTTTGAAGAGGCATTTGACCTTTCAAACTCATTAAGTGCGGCAACCTCGCACATGCCGGATATGAGCCTTCCTGCTCGCCTTCTCCGTCTCCCTCTGCCCCCTTTATCAGGGCCTAGATAGGAACAATGTTCTCTCTCCCTTCCTCACCGCGCAGCTTTGACCACTGACCTGGAAAATCGCCCGACCTTTTAATGCGTGGTTTCCCGCTGATGAATAAATTCATAAATTGTATGCTCTGGCATGAAGGCTTTACTCAGTCTCCCCGGAGCCGAGATCAGGGCCACAGGTTTAGTAAGCCTGACTTCTACGATTGCACTTGCTCCCAGTGGTAGGAAAACAGTTGGTGTTGGGTTCCAGGGGATGGACCGATAGGCTTAGTTTTGATGGAAGCTGCTGCTGCAGAGGTTGGAGCTGTGGCATAGCGGTTTAGTGCATGTGCTCAAGATGTTGAGTTGTGTTGCTCATTTGGCAGACTTGACGGTGTTCACATGGGACATGTTATTGTAGGGGTCTAGAAATGAGCTTAAATGTCTACTGAAGTGCTTTGAAACACGCACCGTTATTCTATGTGTTGACGTCATTTTAACTGAAACAGGAAGACAGGGCGAGACATATCAAGCAGCCCTACCCCCTTTTAAACAGCCAATAGCGTTTGTTTACATCACAGCTTGGGCTAGAACTTTTGAGCACGGTAAAGCTGCATTTGACAAGGTATGGCAGCCTCAATCTCATCCATATTGCTATAAAATATACGTAGCATTCTGTGTAGAATTCAAGTGGGTCCTATACGTTTTGTGGTCTGCGCTGACTCGCGCATGTGATTCGTTCCATGCTATCGTGTCTCTGGACTGGAGCAGACTGTGTACGCGCGGTGCGTCGGTTCACAAGACACAGCGCGAAACCAGATTTCTTTCGCCCCAATGTAAAGCATATTTACACTATCTGAATCGTTCCCTATCCCCTATATAGTGCGCTACGTGCCATTCACCGTACAGAAAATACAAATTCTGTGAACAAGTGACCGATTTCAGCCGCAGCTTCAGCGTCTATTTATAATGTAGGGGGCGGGACGGTTCGGATTCTAGAGAGCATTTGATTGGACAGAAAGTTTGATGAGAAGCTAAAGTTCAGGGTGATGTCATCAAAATTGTTGATCCATGTTGGCGGAAGTGAGAGACTGCAAGTTTTGAATGCTTATATCTTGTAAATACGAATTTTTTCATTGTTTTGGAGCACACTAGCTTATAGATAATGTTAAGGCTAACATATTCATACTAAAAGACAAGAAACTTCAATTTTGATTTCATGGGTACTTTAAATTATTAAGTTGAACTGCTTTTAATTTTTATGTGTCGTCTTAAAAGCAAGAGCATGCTAATTAAAGCACCACTATTAAAAATAAAAACTCCTCAAAAATCTACAGTTATTTTCATATTTTCTATAATATTTTTGTATTATATTTATAGCATTTATAATATTCTGAATTTTTTTATCTTATTTTCTGTTTTCCATTTAATTTTAGTTAAAGTTATAGTAATCGTTTAGTTTTAGTAATTATGTGCTAATGTAGTTTTTATTTGTTTGTTTTTTATATTTACATAGAGCTTTAACTGTATTTTAAAAAAAATTTTAAACTTAAGTTTATATTTTAGTTATCTGTCAATACAAGATCTGCCAGTGCAACATTTCACATTTTTTGTAGCATTCTAACATTTCTAAAGTTTTTCTTATGTTTATATTTATCAGCTTTATTTCAAATAATGAAAATAGTCACAACAGTTAACAACACTGCTAATCAACTAGTTGGTTATTGGACGATTAGTCATCTAGTTGATCATTGTAGCCTATCTCTAATGTGAATTTGAATCTTGTTTGTTGTTTCATGTTGTTCTGACCTGATTTTGTTTCGTAGTCTGATCTTTTTTCTGTCCATCATTTCCTGCCATCTTCCAATAAAAAGTGTCAAAACGGCCAACATAAAAATAAGATTGAAATTATTATAATAAAACTGAAATAAGGCCATAGAAATTGCAAGGGGAAGAGATGACATTTCAAACGTAAAATAATGTTTACTTGATCAATCTTGACGTAGCTCTTTCGAGTTTGCCAAATTAAACAAAACAAACAAATAAAAATAAACAATCAAGAAAGGTTATGCAAGACTTCAGAATAATGGAATGACAATATTTTTCTTTAACACTTTGTTCACAGATGATTGTGGGAGTTTCTGTGAAAATGTATGCCTGTGTCATTGTTTTTGTCCTGAATGGGTTGACTGCAATCTCGCAGGCAAATGAGCCAGAGCTGTGGCTATCTGTATGGCTGAATCGCAAGCTCTGCAATCAGCGTGTGAAGTGTTTGGGTCTATGTATTTCTACGTTTGCTCTGATTGCAATCAAAACAACTGAGGGGGGTCTGCTTTCAGAGGCTAAGAGTGTGTGTGAGCATTTCACCAAAAACGTTAACCTCAAGCCAGGGTCAGCTTGAACCTCAGATATAGGCTATCAGATATAACATTGTGCATATCGTCCAGTTTGAAAAATAAAATTTACCTGATGCTATTTTTTTTTATAGTGGAACGTTTCTGTAATATCACAACTGGTGCTTAATCTAGAGGCATATAAATCCTGGCACGCTTGGAATGGATACGCTATAGAGATAACAGCTTGATTTATCGGCTTTTTTACTCTTGTTAAGATCTTGTGCATGCTCAGACGTGCACTGTGATTGCTTTTTCAGAGTGTTTAGAAGGCTTTACGTTCTGTTCAAGAAGCTGATTTCTCAGGGCTCTGAGCTGTTTGCTGATAGAATGTTTATTATTGCGTGATGTACTGTGGAGGTTTGGATGTTGGGCTGCAACAACTAATCAATAAAGTTTGATAATGAAAATAGTTGACGATAAATGTCATTTATAGATTTTAGATTTTTTTTGTGCTATTTTATTGTAATGTTTATACTTGGAAAAATGTATAGCATGCCATGCATTTGCTTTTGTTGTTCTACAGCTTTTTCTCATTATTACTAGTCATGTGATATGAAACATAATGGCGTTTTACTTTGACATCTTCAACATTGTGATGTGCCGGTTTGTAATTGCACCTTCATTGTTCTTTTATCCTTGCACATTATGGAAAGTATTAAATAAGATAGATAGTACTTTTTTTTTTTTTTTTTTTATTTATGTAGTTTTTTAAAAAGTAGTTTTTATGTCCAATACTGTTCAAAGGTTTGGAGCCTGTAACATTTTGCTGTTTTTAAAAGAAGCCTCCTATGCTCACCAAGGCTTCATTGTTTCCTGTAAAAACTGTAATATTGTGAAATATTATTACAAATTCCAATAACTCTTTTCTATTTTAATGTTTTTTTTTAATGTAATTTCTTCCTGTGATGGTAAAGCTGAATTTGAAGCAGTCATTACTCCAGTCTTCAGTGTCACATGATCATTCAGAAATTATTTTAATATGCTGATTTGGTGCTCAAGAAACATTTCCTTTTTAGGATTATTTAATCAGTAGTATGTAGGTCAGAAGAGCAGCATTAATTTGTAATTAAAATAGTTTGTAACATCATAATGTATCTTTATAAATATTATGTCTTTACTGTCTCTTTTGATCATTGTAATGTATGCTTGCTAAAATCAAAGTAATTTCTTAATTCTTCAGTGAACTATCCCTTTAAGTGTGTGTGTAGTGTTTGGTGATGTAATGTGTGGTCAGATGGTCAGTTGGCGAGGTGGTGTGGTCCTCTCTCTCAGGGCCAGATGGGGAGGCTCTCAGGAAGTGCCAGTTCCTCCTCTCTATCCACTCTGCGAGCCTGTCCTCACACACACACACACACACACACACAAACTCACTTTAATGGCTGTGTGTGTGTGACAGCGTTACCCTTTATTTCTCCTTGTCTCTGAGGTAATTGTAGATTACTTTAGCACTCCTTGAAGGTCAGCTCAAGGACAATTTAGCAGACAGGTGTCTAAATGAGAAGAAATAGGATTCACCTGGCAGGGAATGCGTGTGTGTTTGGCCCTTTGCTTTTTGTACCCATGTTCCTAAGACTGTTCCTGACCCAGAATGCAGCTCATACAGTTGTGTGGACGTCAGTGAATGACTGATGTTATGGTGGCCTTGTGTCTTTGTGTGGATGGTTGATGACACCAGTACTTCTGTTGCTGTCCATTCATTACCACAGAACTCTTTCAGTGTCTCTCTCTCAAGTATGACTCTGGTAAACCACAGATTTATTAAAGTTTGACATTAAGAACCATTGACGTTCCAGTATGACAAACCGAATGAAAGCACAAATGCTCCAGTCTTCAGTGTCACATGATATTTCAGAAATCATTCTAATATGCTGATTTGGTGCTCAATAAACATTTCATCTTATTATTCAGCATTTATTGAAATATAAATCTATTGTGACATTGTACTATTCTTTGCTGTCACTTTTTATCAATTGTAAGCTCCTTTGCTCAATACAAATATTAATTTCTTTAAAAAAAAAAAAAACAGTTGAACTCTAGTGTGTATTAGGGGTTGAACGACTTGAAAGTCGAGTCGAAGTTGACTAGTCGCGGATGACGTCATTAATGAACAAATAAGTCTGGAGCTGTGACAAACACCTTGTACACAGCTATGGCATATGACACAGCGCTGCCCACATGGCTGTTGCTCTTATAACAGCTTTTTTATCAGTTCTTTTGTCTTTGGGTCGTTATATTTCTCACAGATTTCTGCTCATTCTAAATCAGATACAGATAAAGTAGCACAGTAAAGATTACATTAATATGAATGCATTAGTGAGAGCGATTGCGTGTCTGAATTAATTCTACCTGGCAGCGTCTCTCTACTAGTAGTGAAGCTGTAGAATTTAGTAATTAAGAAATATATGCTTGAACTTTTCAATTTCTAAGCTATTTTATACTTCCTTTATAGGTAGCAAAGGTGCAAATCAATGTCACCAAATGTCAACCTGAAGGCAGTGCACATAAAAGCACAGTGAATTCTTCAATAGAGAGATGGTGGGACTTATTCATGGGCATAGTTTGCATTAGGTCAGTTTGTAATGGCGTTTTAAACCTGCCAGAAAGTAGCGTCTCGGTTTGTAGCTCAGTATTTGAGAGTTCTGCTGAATCAAAGTCAGATCACATTCCTAGTGTTTGAATTAAAGTTCAGCAAATACTTCAGAGCTGAGTTTACCAAATCCTCCAATACAACTAAAACAAAGCCCAAATGCCATTGCACCTTACAAATAACACAGCAAATACAAGCATAGCAGATGTATATTATTACAACAAACAACAGCATGCAGTTGCATTACTCAGAAATCCCTGCAGTGAATCCCTATGCTAAGAAAATGTGTTGAAAATAATTTGTGAAATTTGTTAAAGCAAGAATCACTTTTATGGTTGTACATTTTCCCCTCTAACTAAATATAACATGGCATGAATAATGCCTCATATCTTGTAGCTTGAAAAGTCCTAGTGGGTATGGTTTTTAACTTACTAGCAGCAATCAATCAAACACCTTAGCAATACTGTAACCACCCAGATCACCCTATCAACTGCTTAGCTGCTGTAAACCACTGCAACACCTTAGCAGCTGGATGCCTTTTCAACAACACACTAGTGGCAACTTTTGCTCAGACATGACTTGCATGTTCTTTAGAAATTCCAGTGTTATTATGTAACACCACACTTAGTGATGTGCTTACAGTATTATTGAAATGCCTTGAAATGTGCTTTTAGCTTCATTTACACAGTCTTCTGATCGTACATGCACACATCGCTCTGTTAGCTGGTCCTGCCCGGGAGAGTGCAGATGTAATGAAAAATTCAGGGCTGTTCTGTGGGTTGTGCAAGCTTAGAGTTGAGAATACTGTTAAATACTGCAGCAGTCACAAAAGGCAGCGATTTAAAACACTACCTGGCTCCTTTCTTGCCCCAAGAGCCTAAGACTGTGTGTATATTCAAGCTATCAGTCTATCAGTATTGCTAACCCAGAGTCTGTTACATTAGCATTTCCCAAGTTGGTCCGTCCAATTTCTAGTGTTTTCTGGAGTCTTTTCGGTAGAAAGTTTTATTCCAGGTTGGTTTATGTGTGAGAGACTGGAGAATTGAGAACACCAGCTTGTTTTTTTTGGAGTGATTGAGTGGTAGCAGGCTTGGCCAAGTGGACTTCCTCCTGTTTTAGGTCTGGACTCGCACGTGTGAAGACTCTGCTTAGTGTGACGCCACATTTTGACATTCCAAACTTGTCTGAGCTGTCATGTTCAAATGCTTCCCATCTGCGGGCCGGGCTGCTTGAAAACTAGCAGTGGAGCATTTGCATTTTAATTTGCATTCAATCACCGTTGTGTGAGTGTGTGTTTACGTGTGTGTTTGCATTTATGGTGTCTTCTGAAAATTGCCTAGTGTTTTTCCGTTTTCCTTCTTTTTCATTATAGAGGCACTACAAACCTTAAATTTCAATCTGTCCATTCAGGGTGAATGTACTGTAGATGAGCCTCCCACTATCTTTTTTCACTTGCAGTCTGTATCTTTCTTTTCCTTTCCATACACCGATTTCATTAGCAATGTGATAATAACCAGGACTCTTGGACAGCAGTTCAGCAGAATTTATTTTTTATTTTTTATTTCTCATGCTGCCTCATGCACGTACACCCACTCACACTGACAAATTTAACATGATGTTTTCCTTGATTGCTAACACACAAAATATGATTCTGTTGGCCCAAAATCCCAAACCATTACTTCAGTTCTCAAAACAGACACACATTCAGAAGACATTTTTTCTTCTTCACATTTTTACATTCAAAAGGCACTCAGTGTCTATATGAAGCACAGGTTAAACCATTTTGAAAGCTCAATGCAATGTTAATTTATTTGTCAATGTTTTGGTGTACTTTATCATATAGATTGAGTAGCAAAATTGTTCACAAGTCAAAAGATGACATTGATTATTTGTCCAACAATTATTTTAATTTGTTTTGATGGCAGAGAAAAAGTTTTGGACTGAAGTGTTGGAATGGTTGTGGTTTGTACAGATTGCTGTGTAGTTTCAAGTTTCTAGAAAACTGTATGTGTTTTAAAAACTGTCAGGGAAAATAGTTGCAGTGTCAACATTACGCATGGCTTAGTTTAGGTAGTTATGTAATTTCTCTCTTTCTCCTCTTTTTCTCTCTCCCTAGTCTGCAGTATCACCTGTACTCCGTGTCATCCTGACCTCTCTCCTTGACTTTCATTCTCTTTATTCCGCGTTCATAGGGTACCAGTAGTAAGGAGGCTGTTGGGTTTCAGGGCTTCTAAATGATTGGCAGTAGAGAAATGGAGAGAGAGAGACCCTCTCCCTGTGCTTTGATTAAACTCCCTGAGATCTGTCCATTAGTGGATGGGCCTCTTCAGAGGATGTGTGGGCTGGTAGATATTGGGGTGCCATAGGAACCAGGGTTAGGACCTTTTCCTTTTCACTTTATGTGATGCCTGTCACATTTTTCATTTCAGTCTCCTAAATGGTTTCGCCTTCCTCTTTCCTTACAACTTGAAATTTAAATGTGTGCAATCTTTCCATTCCTCCACACTAAATAAGAAGATGGAAATCCCATATGACCCTCTCTGTGGCTAAATTACTCATCAAAAGCATAGTCTTTTAACAGCGTTGAGCATTGAAAGGGTATCTTAGATCATATTTCCTATGCCATCATTGATTAATGTTTCCTTCAAGGTAAACAAGTTTGGCAGATAATTTCCTTGCCACAGGAAAATACACTCATTGGTTTAAACCATTTATGGAACATTATTGGTCAAAAGGCTCCTTTATTTGATCTAGTGATGAATCACAATTAGGACTGAACGATTAATTGCATTTGCGATAATATCGCGATATGAAAAATTTCTATTTTTCAATCGCAGAGGCTGCGAATACACGGTCACGTGACAGGCGAGAGTAAAGAGGGGTGTTCGACCTGAAGATCGATCGGTGTATGATATCAAAGTACGGAGAGCGAGAGAAAGCATAGGGAGACGTCCGAGCTCTCTTATAGCTCTTTCAGTACTTTGATGACACACCCATCGGTCTAAGCAGCGCTGCTTCAAGTCGAGCGCGGGCCATCAGCAGAAAAAGAAAAGAAATAAAACCGTAAACAGCCAAAGGACGTAACTTAGAATGGGAGATAGGTCGGTTTGTGAAAGGGAAGAGAAAAGCCAGAGATGAAGTCGCACAGACCCAGGCAGGTGCTGGTCATTTAAAAGCTAAATGCAGAAAATATGACGAGGCATATCTTGCTCTCGGCTTCACTCACTGTGTCTATACAGTCTATGTACCGGACGCTACAGATGTCGCGTCGCGGCGCAACAGCTCTACACTGGACGCGGCAAAGCGACCGTTGCAAATCATTTTAACTTTGTGTCAGTACGTCATAAATAGAACAAGGCACCAGTTTAATGTTGGATTTTGTCGCGCCGCGCAATGGACTTCTGCCTACATTTGTACATTCCATATGTGCCTCAGGTGGTTTTAATTGGAAGCACTTGCTTCAATGAGCTTGAAATTGATGTCTTCCAGAGATTACCTTTTCCTTGCCAATGGCAAAGGTCAATACAACACATCTGGGAAAGTCAATGAACTTTGACCTGATAGAGGCTAAAAAATCAAACAGGCATTTTGAGAGCCAGCTTTGGTTAAATGGTTCATTTGATTTGATTAGCATGAAGATTCATCAGCACTTCCATGTTGAGTTTCAAAAAGGCTGCATCCAAAATCGCATACTACTTTTGGATAAGTATTTTCGAAAAAGTATGTTCTATATAGTATGAATGTGTGTAGTATAAGATGTAAAACATTTGTCATGTTACCTACCAGTGTGAACCATTCGCAAATCCTCTCCCGTAGCCTCATTGGAAAGTAAAGTGTCCATTGGATTTGCACTTTAAAATCTTGTTGGAAGTGCTACTTGCCGTACTACTTGCCATATGCATTCTGTATGCACATGACCTTTTTTAATCATTTTAATCAAGTTATTTGTCAAATTGCTATTGTATCCTAGATTGCACTCTTTCAAGTGGTAATTTTGGGAAAAAAAGTATGCCATATTCAGCATTGGATGTAGTAAACATTCCACTCTACATCTAGACAATGAACTCTTGTGCTCTTGTACTGTAAGAATCCCAAACATGTTTTAGCCACATGTGAGTAACAGTATTGCCATTTGATATTTTGGCTTCAGCACCCAAGTTTTTGATAGGTTGGTATGACTAAACTGACAAAAGTTTAGTCATACACAAAGAGATTTTTAGTCATGCGGAGGTGTGATTCACTCCATGACGATTCCGTCTGTTCTTCCGTTTCTAAGAAAACACAGAGTGCACAGAGGCCACAATCCAGAATAAGACTTGTCTTTTTAATGGCCTCACTATAAACGTGGGGACCGTTTATAGATCAACAGGCCTGTGGAAAGAAGCAATAAGGGCCATCTAATTAAATCCAAACAAGCTGAAAGGAGCCATTCTGCACCTGATTCTGCACATTTTTTTTTTCCTTTTTTTTTTTTTTGCTTCAGTCTTATTCTTTCTAATCCAGGATATTTCATAAATCAGAAATGTTATCCAGATTCAAGATTATTACTATACTCAAATATAACAATTGTCAACTGAAACCTTAAACAGCCTGGGGAAGACATCGGTGGGTTGGCCACGGATAACGAAGAGTCGTGAGTTGAGTTTGCGGAGGCTGGCGTCCAAGTCTTCCAAACACTGCAGTAAAAACCTGAGCAACAAGAGACATGACATGTATTTATAGCAACTTACTGACAAATAATGTCTTTTTAATGGCCTCACTATAAACGTGGGGACCGTTTATAGATCAACAGGCCTGTGGAAAGAAGCAATAAGGGCCATCTAATTAAATCCAAACAAGCTGAAAGGAGCCATTCTGCACCTGATTCTGCACATTTTTTTTTTCCTTTTTTTTTTTTTGAAACAAGGTATTTGTGGATTAATATGCTCAAATTATCTACCTCACAGATAAGTAAATAAACAATCATGGAATAAATGAATCGAGACAGCTGAGCAATGAGATCTGACAGTTGTACAAATGATAACAAAAAGCCTCGACTTCAGACAGAAGAAGAGAAAGATAAGCGACATCTGTTATGAGACCTTGGATTTTTACTTTTATAGGATGTTGCTTGAAATTTCTGGTATATACCTATCTAGATTTAGATTTTTTTACTTTGTGTTTTTATTTTGTATTATATTACGATAAGTAGAGAGTCTGTTCCCATCAGAGCTTAAAGGGACCCTGCAGCGCAGACGCCATTGCGACTGATATATTTCCCTGTCATCTATCCACTGAGCACACGTCGGTGAGGACAAGCTTTCTGTCCCACCTGCCATCCATTCATCCCTCCATCTTTCCGCAGTTTAACAGGCACAGACCTGTTATTCTAACTTATCGACTCGCCTGGCCGTATTCTTTTACAAGCCGCCCGGTTGTGCTGCCCATTGATTGATCAGCTGTCGAGAGTATGGATTTCTGCGGTTCCGTGATGTGCCGTATTGATGGATGGCCGGTCGGGCTCCATTCTCTCTCGACCCCAGACCTTTCCGTCTCTCTCTGTCTGTCTCTCACACACACACACCTTTGACTTGCCTTCATTCATCAATAGGATGGAGATCAATGTCTATAGTAATAATGGAAAGACGGAGGGGGTTGGGGAGAGTTAGAGAGTTTGGACTGATGATATGATATGATGAGAGGGGTTGGATGGATGTGATTTGAGTGTTAATTTGGAAGAGTTTGGTTTAGCGTTGTTCTCTTATTTAGTTCATTTCTTTTTCACATACACGCTTTACATTTTCAATTTTTTGGGGTTAGTACGATTTTTAAATGTTTTGGAATGAAGTCGCTTAAGCTCACCAAGGCTGCATTAATTAGATACAGTAAAAACCGTACTATTATGAAATATTACAATTTAAAATAACTATTTTCTGTTTTAATAGGCCTACATTTCAAAATGTAATTTATTTCTGTGATGGCTAAGCTTAAATTTTTATTTTATTTTTAGCCTTTATTCCAGTCTTCAGTGTCACATGATCCTTCAGAAATCATTCTAATATGCTGATTTGCTGCTCAAGAAACATTTCTTGTTATTATTAATGTTGAAAACAGATGTGTTGCTTAATGTTTTTTTGTTTGAAACCATGATTAGATTCTTTGAATGGTAAGTTCAAAGTAAAAAAACATTTGTTTAGAATGGAAATATTTTGTAACAATGTTACTTTTGTTCGATTTAATGCATCCTTACTGAATAAAAGCATACAATTATTTTCAAAAAATTAAAAAAGACTTTTTCAAAATAATTTTGACTTTTGAATGCAAGTGTATCTTTGACCAGACAAGGTTGTAAAGTGATTCTATTACAAAATGAGACAATATTTGTAATGTTTTAATTAAATTAGTGTATCATAATGGTTTTCAAAACATTACGGTTGTATATTTTTATTGTTTGTATCCTTGCTGTATAATTATGTCTTAGATTTCCATTGTAGTTGCATTACATTGAGCCCTTTTTTAAAATTCTTATTTGTATTTTATTTACTTATTTAGTTAGTTTGCCAAATGGGGGATATGACAAAATATGTTTTTTCTGATATTTAGCTTGGAATATTTCTTTATGCATATAAGTTTACACTAACTTATCAGTGTGTGTTTCTACAATTTAAATGACAAGCAGTTGCAGTGTAAGGGAAAATAACTCGTTTTAGACTGCCAGTCAAGATTAGCATCAGTGACGATGCTTAGTTTGATGACATAAAGCATTCTGAACATAAGCCCACCCCTCAAACAGCCATGGGTGGGAGTGTGTGAATATGTGAGTATGAGGACAGCAAAGGAAAATTCGCTTCTTCTTTAATGACGCTTCTGTAATCCGACATTTAGTGCGTTAGAGGAGGAGGAGAAGATACAAGGGCAGGGGAAGTCGTCGTCTTTGAGGATGAATGAATGAGAAAGGTGGGAGTGCTGGAGAGAGGAACGGCCCTCCTCCTGTCAGGGGCGTGAAAGGGAGGTGATGTGGTAATGTGGCGAGAATCAGAGTCTAATTTGATCTAAAGTGGATTCCTAAATTGAGAGAGGGGGAAAAAGTCTTTCCCTCTCTCTCTTCCACTTACGTAACCACTCTTCCACATTTTTGACTCTGTTGCTTATTAACAACGACAGAGAGAGAGAAGAAGATTTAGGGATGGGGGAGGAGTTCTTCCCTTACACTGTCCTCCTTTCCTAGTGTTTTTAGTAATGCACCAAGAAGAAAATTCTTGGTTGGAACTGAACCTTAAAAAAAACAGTAGACACTCAAATACTGTAAATGCTGTTTAAAATTTGCAATGAAATGATTAACTACCACTCAAAAGTTTGGGCTCGGTATAAATTTTTTTGATTGTTTTTGAAAGAAGTATTTTGCTCACCATGGCTGCATTTATATGATCAAAAATATAGTAAAATGATTGAAATGCTGTGAAACAGTAATATTTTTAAAACATTGTTTAAAATGATAATTGTAAATGACTCCTTTTCTGTTTTACTGTGAGGGCAAAGCTGAATGTCTATATCTATATCTATCTATCTATCTATCTCTCTATCTCTCTCTCTCTCTCTCTCTTTTGAAGAGCAGTGTATATTTAAGAGCATTGGCATTTCTTTATAACTTTATTATTTTCTTTATAAATTGCTTTTCAGTACTTTTCTTTATAACTTGTGCTGTCAAACGATTAATCGCGATTAATCGCATCCAAAATAAAAGTTTTGGTTTATATATACATAAAAAATAAACACAGTACACATACATACAGTATATTATGTAAACAAAAACTTTTATTTTAATCGTTTGACAGCACTATTTATAGCTAAATTACTATTATTGTTTTGATGCATTTCTCATCTTTATCATTAACTTTGAGCGAAATTTTACTTGTGTAAGTTCCTCATAATCTCTCATTGAGCTTCTATATTTCTCTAATATTTTGAATGAATAACGCAGCAACTGCGCGTCTCGTGGGCAAGACTAACAAAACATTAAAATTAAACAAAGTCACTTACATCATCATCACCGCATCTCGTGCTCCACTGATGACGCTCCCTGACGCACTCCTAACATT
>NW_015645538.1:2962138-2973270 GCF_001515625.1 Sinocyclocheilus rhinocerous
TTCGACAAATATTCATTCTTTATTCACAATCTCCTCATCACAGGCAGGCACTGCACACATTTCAGCATGTGTTCATGTTTGTGTGTGCTGTCTGCGGCACTCATAGCACGTGCCTATATCGAACATTTTTTCTATCGTTATCGAAGAAGGTGTACTGTCGATAAATATCGATACCGTTTTATCGCCCAGGCCTAAATTAAACCTTCTTGACTTCATAAGGGGAAAATCCTGACCAACATGGACAGGAACACAAAGGGCGAGAGAGGGAGATGCCAAACAGTGGCTACAGCTACAGAAATCCTAACTGCTGTGGCATAGTCGGCACAAGCATCCTGTTTTGCTCAGAAACAAACAGCTCTCGTCTGAATAAAACATTCTTTTGCTCGACATGGCCAGATGACATGGAGGGGACCAGCAACGATACGACTTCATTTATTGAGGTGTGTCTGAAAGCTCCACTAAAACTGTCCTCTCACTCAGAAAAGAGCACTGGTTAGCACAGAACGCACACACCATGACATAAAAAAAACACAGCAATCAGCACAAAGGCTAAGTGGGACAAGAGGTCGAGAAACAAGTGTGTGTGTGTGGTTCTGAGAACTTGTGGATGCTCAAGGGTTGTGCATGTGTGCTTTCTTATTATTGGTAGTAGTCAACCGCCTAACATCCACCCAAAACTATATTTCTTCGGAAGATGTAAAATTCTAGTTGTACAAAATTTTTGCTAGTAGAACAGTTCTGTCACTTTGAATGTACATTAGTCAGAGCTGTCTGTTGTCTCTTTGATGCTTTCTAATCATTTTGACTTGGCTCACATCTCATAACTCGTTATGTAAGCACATGCTCTGGCTGACAGCACTCTCCACTCTCTGGGAGTTGGTCACATGACCTGCCTGCTCTCAGCCTAACCCTTATTGGCGACTGCTGTCTTCATTCGTGACGTGTTTTAAAATGAGGAATTATGGATTTGTGATGAACCTGGCTGTATAGGCAATTTTGCTTGGGATAGCACTGAAAAAAGTCTGTGTAAATGCATATTGTGCAGTATATAAAAATAAGGCTTAAATATAATGGTTAAATAAATGTTAAATTGGAGGGGAAAATATACAGTATGCATGCTTCTCACTAATCATGAATTTTTTTATATTTTTGAAAGATGCTCATCAAGGCTGCATTTCTTTAATTACAGTAAAAATGTTAAATATTGTACAACCTAAAAAAAAGTTTTCTATTTGAATATATTTTAAAATGTAATTTATTCCTGTGATGGCAAAGCTGAAGTTTCAGCACTCATTATTAAAAGTTTTCAGTGTCACATGATCCTTCAGAAATCATTCTAATATGCTGATTTGCTGCTCAAGAAGCTTATTATTATTTTCAATATGGAAATCAATTGTGCTGCTTAATGTTTTTGTAGAAACAGTGATACATTTATTTAGGATTCTTCGTGAGTAGAAAGTTCAAAAGAACAGCTTTTATTTGAAATGGAAATCTTTTGTAACATGATAAATATCTTTATTTTTTGACTAATTTAGTGTATCCTTGCATAATAAAAGTATTAATTTATTTAAATAAATAAATAAATAAATATCCTACTGACCCCAAACTTGAACTTGTTCTTATGTTTGAAGAAAAAATAGTTACATTTAGTTAAATTTTCTCAATTCACTCGCTATTGTCAGATGTGGCAGAATTTTGGATTCTTCATATGCCAAGTCTCATACGGCTTCTGATGTATGAAGCCGTATGAGAGATGGCATATGAAGCCCAGCCCTCCTCATATACAAAAGTAAAAATATGCCTTTACTTGCTTAATTCCAAATCATCTTCACAGAACATGAAGCAAAGCAGCTTTCAAAGCTGTGCATGTCAGTCTTAAGTCATTCCATGACCATTTAATGACCCCAAATCACTTGTTAAGCACATTAACTTATTTTTCTTCACTCTGACAGCTCAAAGGATCTGGTGGGGAGATGATGACGTTACAAGCGAGCCAAGCTTCATCATTTAGGGAGACTGAATCAATAGGAAGCTGTCACTCACATCTCCGTCAGCACACGGACCTGCCATAACCGGACCCCACACGGTCACAGCCCATGACTCAAGCCATTCTCACTGACCAACCGCAGAAAATCTCTTGCACCTTGACTTCCGCTCAACCCCCTTTTCCTGAAAACAGTGTTTCATTTATAACTGCCTACAAGCCTAGCTATGTCAAGATCATGTAAGAGCCAAGCAAGTCGGTTTTGGAAAGGATGTCGTGTTGTGTTAGCTCGGAGGGGGGTTGTGTTTTTAAAAGCGGGCGCTCTGCACCGTGACCCATTTCGAAACGATGCCAAGCTGATCAGAAAGAAGAGCGAGAATGACTGAGAGGTCCTCGTGAATACACCTCCCCCTGCGCGGAAACCCAGGCAAACAGCTGTTTTTATGATTCAGTGGCTTGTGCGCGTACGTGCAAACGTTTCCATGGAACCCTAGAGAAAAGCAAGCGCTCTTTAGACCCCAATGGCAGAGCTGAAAGTTTAATGAGGTCATAAAGGTCTGTGTGGGGCTTCAACTTAATGCGCTTTGCCATTTGGTTGGCTTTAACGGCCACTAGCGCACGCATGCACATAGAGAGTCCATTTAAGTTTGTGTGTGTGTGTGCTTTTTAGAGGGATAATGTTTGGTCGATGAGTGGTCCCACAGGTCTCTGGACTCTGATTGGTGCATTCTGAGCCTGTGTGTGCTTTATGTATATACGCAGATAAGCTGCATGGAAGCGAGTTTAACAACATGTGGCTAATCCCCTCTATTGAATGTAATGGTTCTCATATTATAATTCTTTCACTGGGATTTACATAAGTGTGTTGGGTTTGACAGGGAGATTAGTGCCCCTGTGACATAAGCACATCCTTCAGTCAGTCCTCTTTCTGACGTTCTCTTTGTTTGTGACCTCTCTTCAGAGGTTAATTTGGGTTTTTGGGGATGAGGGAATAATTCTGCTCCCAGGTTCTGCTAATGTCTAGATGGAAGAATAGTGCTTAATGTAATGAAGGTTATTTGGGGTGAGTACATTCGCTAAATAGAGACAGAATGTGTGTATTTTTGGAATCAAAAGCCCCGGAATGACGTCCCGGATCATTTCGGCTCGATTCAATGGAATAGTTCATGTTAAAATTAAAAAGTGGTCATTTACTCACCTTCATGTCATTCCAAACCTGTTTGAGTGACTTTCTTCTGTAGATCATAAAATGAAATGTTCAGCAGAATGTCCAAGCTGCTCTTTTTTGTATAGTGAGTTGGGGACTATGACTGTCAAACAGGATGTCTAGTGAACAATGACTTAAAAAAAAAAACAAAGCTAATGCATAGCTTCAAATGATTTGGAATATAGCGATTGAGTTTTATGACCTGTTTTATGACACTTTTATGCTGCTTTTGCGTTTTTTGGAAGCTTGAAAGCTCCATTAATTGCATGGAAGAGAGTGACTTTAAAGTTGTGATGATCTTCCATATTGTGATGTACATCAGAGTGAAACAGATTAATGAAAGAGAAAAATATGTAGGAAGGAGACTTGGATCTGTCGGTTGGATGGAGGCAGATTTGAATGTGAGCTCAATTGTAAGAAAAGGGCAGCATTTAAAATTATAAGAGAAGTCTGGCATACATCAAAATCTTCACCGGAAGATCGAGTTATGACATTTTGATTTAAAAAGTTACTAGCTCTTTATTTATTTATTTTTTAATTAGAACATATGCATGGATAAATCGTTCACAATAAGATCAATCACATGCATTTAGAAAACAGACTTTATTAAGAGCACATTTTAAAATCTACCCATTTGTGTTCCACAAAAGAAAGACAAATGGTTTTGGAATGACATGAGGCAAGTAAATGATTTTTCATTTTTGGGTGAACGATTTCTTCTACTTCTTGTTTTCACATTTTTTTGCTGTTTTTCTGTCTCTTAGTCTGACCTCACTGTGTCTCTCTGACTGCATTGTGTAGTATAACTTAGTCTGGCACAGCGTCTCTTTCTACTTTTGTGTGTTTCTTGAAGGTCAGATCAGTAGGGGGCCCGTCTCAGCAGAAATCAAATGGCATCTTGTCCCCTAAAAGTGGAGAGACCAAGCAACAGCTGTTCTGAGGGCGAAAAAAAACCCCACTCAAACCAACTGAAGCAAAGTCAGAACACTGTGAAATTTATGTCTATGTTTACCACAGAAAACCTTGGGAACGTAAAATACTCACCCCTCAGTACATTTTCTATATTTTCCCCCCCTCATAATACTTGGCAGTAACCGCAAATCTACAAGGCTAAAAATGATCTGAGTCATGCTGTAAGATACAAGTGCTCTCGTGGCAGAAGTGCACAGCTCCTCTGAAGGCGCTTTCTGCAGCTCATCTGGCTTGTGAAGTGGCATTCAGACTAGAGTTGTGATGTCAGAGCCGTGTGCATGTGTTAATACAGAGTCCGTGTCAGTGGCGTAGTGGTGGCATTTTGCTGGTCTCGCGTGGCTCTGTGTTTGACAGCAGAGAGCTGAGCAAAGAGAAACAAGCATTTTGGTAGCAATAAATATTAATGAAAAATTCAGCTTCTGGTAACCCACCATGTTTGGCAAAATGAGGGCAGGTACTGTATGTGGCAGAATGTGGGCACTTTAAAACACTAACTAGGCAAACATATACTTCCATTCAAAAGTTTGGAGTCAAACTTATATGCTGTATAATGTACTATATAATATATAAATATATGTTTGCCTATTTAATGCACCCACATATCTTTCATAATTTTGCAGAGCATTATTACAGTATTACTGTTTTTCGATCATTTTTATATTTAATATGAATAATTATTAATAAATGTAAGTAATAATATCTAATATATTAAATAAGAATAGAATGTAAGAATAGAAAACTACTTTTTAAATTTGGAATAATATTTCACAATATTACTGTTTTACTGTATTTTTGATCAAGTAAATGTAGCATTGGTGAGAATTCTTCTTGAAAGAAACTTCTTTGAAAAACGTAAAAAATTGCAGACCCCAAACTTTTGAATGAGAACAAGAGCTATAGTGTTTATACTCTTTGTAAATGTATTTGTCTTTGCACATTACTCTGGAAAAGGATACTTTAGCATCAAAAAAGACATGTTTGCCCTTATAAATCTTCTTGTTTTGTACAGATTTTGGCAGAGTGTTTTAGGAAAGAAAGGCAGTGGTTCTGTCCATGGTGCTGAATTGGCCCTACAGTCATGTTGCTGTCCAGGGTGCTTATACTGTGTTTCTGAGTACTGGGTGTTGTCTGTGGTTCTGAATTATAGGCTTCATCCCAACAAGCCTTGTCCAAGGTGCTGATTTAGAGCCCAGGCTCTATTTGTGTCAAGGGCATCTTTTTAAAAGTGTTTCAGCTTGGTCGAGTTAGTTTACACAGTCTTGTACTTGTCCGAATTGCTGAATAACAACATTCAAGGGTTCACTGCTCATTTTAATTTAGTTTATAAGCAGAGTTTCACATTAGGGCTTTGTCATTGTAGAAATGCAGCAGAAATGACAAATGCCAACATGAATTTGCTTCACAGGCCTCTTGGGCTCTATTGAATCATGGTGGTGTCGTAAAACATTTATTTTCTCTTTAGAAAATTAATGTTTAAATGTTAAACCAGCACATTGAACCACAGACCATATTTCCTGGCTGAAATTCGTCATGATTCCTGTGCTTTGCAAAGCTGACCAGCATTATCAGCTGATGACCGGTGCACTTCATTTCACTAAGTGCAGCTCTGCAGGTCTGTCAGTCCCCATTTGAGCTCTAAATGCTCCTCTGATGCAGTCACCCTCCAGATCAACAGCCCGTCCTCTGGGACTGTGTGTTCATTATTATTGAACACTATCAGTTCTATGTGCTCTGACAGTGCGAAAGAAAATGCACAACATATAATTGCGATTTAGTGATTCTGATACCTTATCAGTTCTTATATTGTTTCTCTCTTGATTTGTTTTTTCCTACAGTTGTCTTGCTGAATTCTAAGGAGTCCCAGGCAGAGCTGGGTTGGACCTCATATCCTTCTAATGGGGTAAGACCTTCATTATTCATTAGATCATCGTAGATGTAGACTATACCATGGTTTTAGTTAAGTGGCACTAAGACCATCATATAGTTCATTGTGGGGCTGAAACAATGATAATGATAAAACTGATAACAATTGATAATGAAAATAATTAACAACAAAGCGATTATGGAAGACATCCACCACCATGTCACTTTACAGTAGTGGGTAACACTTTTGAAACTTTCTATGAAACGCATCTGAAACAGCAGATGTCACAGTGCAAGCTTCTGCAGAAAGAAAATGCAAAACCAAGCCGAGTGCGTTTATATTAAGAGCTTTAAACAAATGAATAAACATAACGTTTGATGCAGGTCTCTGTTTAATGTGTTCTAGACATGTTTCCTCAGCGCATTCCCCACTTACTTTTTAATGTTTTTATCTTTATTCCTGTATTCCATTTTGCATAATGCTGAAGAAGTGAGTGTAATAGTTTTTTAGGATTTTTTTTTTTTTAACGAGGTTGTATCGTCTAATAGATTTTATGTTTTAGGTTTGTATTTTATTTCTGAGTATATTCTTATCTATTGTCTGTGTACTGATGGATGTAATAAAGTCGTTGTGTTCTAGCCATTGTGTTTCTACAAAAATGACCGGACAGTGTGTATGTGAGCACCATGAGTCCAAGACAAATTTCCCTGCAGGGACAATAAAGTGTCCTGTACTGAACTGAATTGAATTGAACAAACAGATGGAGCGCAATAGAATGGGAGCACAATAATAACTTTTTTTATTAAAATACAAAATAAAATAAAGTAAGATGGGATTTTTTTTCATCCAATTAATCGAGACAGATTAATCATTTATCAAAATAATTGTTAGTTTCAGCCCTAGTTCATTGGAAATAAATTTGCATTTGTAATATGTAAAATGTGAATTATGAAATTATGTGATTGTTTAATTGAACAGTTTTTTTTAATAAGAGTTCCCTGAGTCCCGACCCTAATTTAAATAAATAAATAAATAAATTTGAACTTGCTAGTAATAACCCAGACTCAGTATAAACGTCTGTTTATTCAGAAATATGTGGTTTGTTATAAAACGTATAAATACTATAGATAGGTAAATAGATAAATAACAGAACCAGATTATTTTTATGATATTTGTTTACATTAATGGTTCTTGAATATCTCTAATCCTTCACCAATGTGGATAGAATACCACACTAAATTCTAAAATACTCGCCTATTTCTCAGTACATAAAATTCAGATGCTTCTGTTGCAACACAACGGCTGTAAACCAGTGTAATCCAATTCGTAAACAAATGACCTCTGTGGTCTGGTTCTGTTTAATGAATTGGGCTAAACGACTCATAACCGATGACGCCATTGGTCTAAAACTGCTCACTTGTTGACTGAATCATTCAAAGTGTTTACTGAATTAACATCTGACTCATTCCCTGAATTACAAGTCATTGGTTTCAGTCATATCTGACTCGAAATTCACAATCAAGTGTTAATGTGTTATGATGTACTTGAGATTTGTGAGACATACTTCAATGTAGTTGCTGTTCAATGGGATTTTGGGCTAAACCCTATATCCGATTTCTTTCTCCATCTCTCTCCTCCCCCGCATCTTTACTTTTTACCGGTCTGTTTCTTGTTTCTTTTCTGCGTCTCGATTCCCCAACTGTATTACTTACTCATCCCTGCTGTAATCCCAGTATGGACTAATTTCTTTCTCCATCTCTCTCCTCCCTCCCCATCTTTACTTTTTACCGGTCTGTTTCTTGTTTCTTTTCTGCGTCTCGATTCCCCAACTGTATTACTTACTCATCCCTGCTGTAATCCCAGTATGGACTGCTTTGCCCTCACCAGATAAACCCCATTTGTCTCTTTCTGTGTCCTATCTCTCATCCTACATCTTCTTCTCTCTTTCTCAATTCTAAACCACGTGCTAAAGATTACATGCATAGCTTGATTCATAGCTGAGATGAGCAGTAAGCCTTACAGAGGACGGCTCAGCTCAGGACGGACATGTTCCGTCATTCGAAACGTTATCTGTGAGGAAAAACGACTGCGTGCTGGGGACTCGCTACAAGCTGTTATTTGTTTAGCTTGTTAATTCTGGACCTGACAGCGATTAAATCCTCCGTCTCCTGCTCCCAGACGTTGCCCACCACAGCTGCGTGGACGTACACACACGTACATGCATATATACTACGCAGGTTTGATCTCTCTGTGGTTTTCAACAGGATGCGTTGAAATTCACTGCCACTCATAGTCGTATCTGTGGAGAGACTCTGCCAAACTCAGATGCGGATTCAAACTGCTCAATTCCCTCAGAAACGAAGGATCTTCATTACACTGCAATTAATTGTGAAAACACTGTGAAATTGTTCGTCTTCAGAGGCTCATTATAATCTCTCTACAAGACGATGAGTTTGTTTGTGGTGCTGATTGAAGATGCTTTAGTCTTAATATATTCTGTGTTTGATATACTGTAGCTGATTTGGCATTAAGCTTTATAAACTGTACACACTAAAAATATATATGCCAACATGATGCACTTATTGACATAAAGACAATGATGTGTACATATGTTTACTCTTAATAATTATGCCTATAGATCTGCAGTAAGTTACTAATTTACATCTTTGTGTATATAGATATCCCCCAAAATATCCCCTTTCTAGGCATTTAATGTACCACAGGTAGCATTTAAAAAAATATTATATTTTATCTTGTTATGAAATATAAAAAAAACATGTAATTTAATTTAATTTCATATCATTTCATTTAATTTCATTTCTCACCAATGTTAATAGATAAAAGGCCAAAAACTTTTGCAATATATATTATGATCTGAGACCATGATTTTTAAAGCCCAGTCAAAAAGTTGGTACAGTCCATGGAAAGTAAAATGTTAGTTTATTTTTATTTAAATTCTGTTTTTTTTTTTATCATTTGGCATCTCACAATAATAAAATAGATAAATAGACAAAAAATCTTTGCAATGATTATTGTTATCTAGAGACCTTCTTCTCTTCTTTCTTAAGGCACAACGAAAAAGTTGAGATTAAAGGGGTCATTTGATGCGATTTAAATTTGTCCTTACTCTTTGGAGTGTTACAAGCTCTTGGTGCATAAAGAAGATCTGTAAAGTTGCAAAGACGTTGCTGTTCAATGGGATTTTGGGCTAAACCCTATATCCGATTTCTTTCTCCATCTCTCTCCTCCCCCGCATCTTTACTTTTTACCGGTCTGTTTCTTGTTTCTTTTCTGCGTCTCGATTCCCCAACTGTATTACTTACTCATCCCTGCTGTAATCCCAGTATGGACTGCTTTGCCCTCACCAGATAAACCCCATTTGTCTCTTTCTGTGTCCTATCTCTCATCCTACATCTTCTTCTCTCTTTCTCAATTCTAAACCACGTGCTAAAGATTACATGCATAGCTTGATTCATAGCTGAGATGAGCAGTAAGCCTTACAGAGGACGGCTCAGCTCAGGACGGACATGTTCCGTCATTCGAAACGTTATCTGTGAGGAAAAACGACTGCGTGCTGGGGACTCGCTACAAGCTGTTATTTGTTTAGCTTGTTAATTCTGGACCTGACAGCGATTAAATCCTCCGTCTCCTGCTCCCAGACGTTGCCCACCACAGCTGTGTGGACGTACACACACGTACATGCATATATACTACGCAGGTTTGATCTCTCTGTGGTTTTCAACAGGATGCGTTGAAATTCACTGCCACTCATAGTCGTATCTGTGGAGAGACTCTGCCAAACTCAGATGCGGATTCAAACTGCTCAATTCCCTCAGAAACGAAGGATCTTCATTACACTGCAATTAATTGTGAAAACACTGTGAAATTGTTCGTCTTCAGAGGCTCATTATAATCTCTCTACAAGACGATGAGTTTGTTTGTGGTGCTGATTGAAGATGCTTTAGTCTTAATATATTCTGTGTTTGATATACTGTAGCTGATTTGGCATTAAGCTTTATAAACTGTACACACTAAAAATATATATGCCAACATGATGCACTTATTGACATAAAGACAATGATGTGTACATATGTTTACTCTTAATAATTATGCCTATAGATCTGCAGTAAGTTACTAATTTACATCTTTGTGTATATAGATATCCCCCAAAATATCCCCTTTCTAGGCATTTAATGTACCACAGGTAGCATTTAAAAAAATATTATATTTTATCTTATGAAATATTAAAAAAACATGTAATTTAATTTAATTTCATATCATTTCATTTAATTTCATTTCTCACCAATGTTAATAGATAAAAGGCCAAAAACTTTTGCAATATATATTATGATCTGAGACCATGATTTTTAAAGCCCAGTCAAAAAGTTGGTACAGTCCATGGAAAGTAAAATGTTAGTTTATTTTTATTTAAATTCTGTTTTTTTTTTTATCATTTGGCATCTCACAATAATAAAATAGATAAATAGACAAAAAATCTTTGCAATGATTATTGTTATCTAGAGACCTTCTTCTCTTCTTTCTTAAGGCACAACGAAAAAGTTGAGATTAAAGGGGTCATTTGATGCGATTTAAATTTGTCCTTACTCTTTGGAGTGTTACAAGCTCTTGGTGCATAAAGAAGATCTGTAAAGTTGCAAAGACTAAAGTCTCAAATCCAAAGAGATATTCTTTATAAAAGTTCAGAGTCAGCCACACCTACCTAAAACGGCTCGTTCTAACACGCCCCCACATATCTACCTCACTATGTGGGAAGATTTGCATAACGCCACCCAAATGTTCACGCAAAGAAAGAAGGCGTAACTTTTATTCTCACTGTAGTATTGTTGACGCTGCAGCCATGTCGTGAAGACGCTGTGTGCTTCGTTGTGAAAGCGAAACTACTTTGTTTGGTCTTCCAAAAGAGGACACGACTACAAATCAGTGGTTAAGTTGTATTTACAACACTGTTTCAGAACAGTTCAACCCAAACATTCAGATGTGTCCAGCGCTTTTTATGGAGGACTGTTTCCTGATCCTGGGAGAGTAGACTACAATGCCGGCTGTTCTGACTCACAGACTGTAAGTAAGTTTTTTATATTTAAAGA
>NW_015645538.1:2974456-2977946 GCF_001515625.1 Sinocyclocheilus rhinocerous
TGGTTTTCAACAGGATGCGTTGAAATTCACTGCCACTCATAGTCGTATCTGTGGAGAGACTCTGCCAAACTCAGATGCGGATTCAAACTGCTCAATTCCCTCAGAAACGAAGGATCTTCATTACACTGCAATTAATTGTGAAAACACTGTGAAATTGTTCGTCTTCAGAGGCTCATTATAATCTCTCTACAAGACGATGAGTTTGTTTGTGGTGCTGATTGAAGATGCTTTAGTCTTAATATATTCTGTGTTTGATATACTGTAGCTGATTTGGCATTAAGCTTTATAAACTGTACACACTAAAAATATATATGCCAACATGATGCTCTTATTGACATAAAGACAATGATGTGTACATATGTTTACTCTTAATAATTATGCCTATAGATCTGCAGTAAGTTACTAATTTACATCTTTGTGTATATAGATATCCCCCAAAATATCCCCTTTCTAGGCATTTAATGTACCACAGGTAGCATTTAAAAAAATATTATATTTTATCTTGTTATGAAATATAAAAAAAACATGTAATTTAATTTAATTTCATATCATTTCATTTAATTTCATTTCTCACCAATGTTAATAGATAAAAGGCCAAAAACTTTTGCAATATATATTATGATCTGAGACCATGATTTTTAAAGCCCAGTCAAAAAGTTGGTACAGTCCATGGAAAGTAAAATGTTAGTTTATTTTTATTTAGATTCTGTTTTTTTAATCATTTGGCATTTCACAATAATAAAATAGATAAATAGACAAAAAATCTTTGCAATGATTATTGTTATCTAGAGACCTTCTTCTCTTCTTTCTTAAGGCACAACGAAAAAGTTGAGATTAAAGGGGTCATTTGATGCGATTTAAATTTGTCCTTACTCTTTGGAGTGTTACAAGCTCTCGGTGCATAAAGAAGATCTGTAAAGTTGCAATTCATTCGTCGGATCCGCCGGGTGCGCCGTTCTCGACCCAGCCGCCTTAGCTCACGCTAGCCCGGCCTCAGCTCACTCTATCCCGGCCTCAGCGCACGCTAAGCCGGGGCTTCCCCTCACACTAGGCCGCTGTGTTTTTAGTTGTGAAAGCGAAACTACTTTGTTTGGTACTGGCAGTGGGCGGGTTTCACAAACCAAAACAGAGACCGACATTCCGGCCCGGAACGCACATTTTCAAAGGAGAATAACTGACTGTAGCATTGTTTTTCAGATAAACAAATATGTTAACTTAGCATGTTTCTTAAATATCTGCAAACATATTATGGTATTTTTATGCTTTAGTAGAGTCACAAACTTACATACAGCACCTTTAATTTAATTTTATATTATTTCATTTCATATTTCATTTTCACCAGTTTTCACCAATGTTAATAGATAAAAGACCATGATTTTTAAAGCACAGGCAAAAAGTTGGTACATTACACCAATGTTAAGATATTTTATTTTATTAAAAATCTTTATTCTATTCTATTCTATTCTGTTAATAGGTTAATGGCAAAAAAGCTTTGCAATAGTCTAGATCTACGGTCTGTGATTCTTATTCAAACATTTCTTTATTTGAAACATTTTTTTCTCCCTCTTATCATTTCAGTGGGAGGAAATCAGCGGTGTCGATGAGAAATACAAGCCCATTCGTACATATCAAGTATGCAACGTGATGGAGCCCAGTCAGAACAATTGGCTCCAGACGGGTTGGATATGGCGGCAGGGCGGCCAGCGCATCTTCATCGAACTGCAGTTCACCCTGCGCGACTGCAACAGCATCCCAGGCGTGTCCGGTAGCTGTAAGGAGACCTTCAACCTCCTGCCCATTCGCACATATCAAGTATGCAACGTGATGGAGCCGAGTCAGAACAATTGGCTCCAAACGGGTTGGATATGGCGGCAGGGCGGCCAGCGCATCTTCATCGAACTGCAGTTCACCCTGCGCGACTGCAACAGCATCCCAGGCGTGTCCGGTAGCTGTAAGGAGACCTTCAACCTCCTCTACGCCGAGTCTGACTGGGACCTGGGCCGCGTCACCCGCGAAGACCGCTACAGCAAAATCGACACCATTGCGGCGGATGAAAGTTTCACGCAGGGCGATTTGGGAGAGCGGAAGATGAAACTTAACACCGAAGTCCGTGAAATAGGACATCTCAATCGCAAAGGATTCCATCTGGCCTTCCAGGATGTCGGCGCATGCGTCGCACTGGTTTCCGTGAGAGTGTACTACAAACGCTGTTTGTCAACAGTGCAGAATTTAGCAGTGTTCCCAGATACGGTAGCTGAAGCTGCCTTCTCGACTCTGGTGGAGGTGAGAGGGTCATGCGTGAATAACTCTGAGGTGGACACGGACAGTCCTCCCAGAATGCATTGCAGTGCTGAAGGGGAGTGGCTGGTGCCCATCGGCAAATGCAGCTGCAGCGCTGGGTATGAGGAGGGACACAGCAGCTGTGAGGGTAAGAAACACTCTTCTACCCAAAACTTTGTACTGTAGCTCAAAAGTTTAAAACGCATAATGGTTTGAGTTTTACACACAGCAACCTTGGTGAAATCCAAGCAGTCCTTGCGGTCTCATAATTTATGCAGGTTAGCTGTGTTTTCTTTGCCAGATGATGAAAGTTTTGGTCTGTTTATTAAAGTAATAGTTCATGCAAAAATGCAAATTGTCATCAGTTACTCACCCTTAATTTTACACCTGCATGACTGATTTAACAACTACCTTACTAATTATTAATAAGCAGCAAATTAGGAGTTTGAGGCAAAAGTCATAGTTAATGGTTTGTTAATTGTGAGAATTGGACCTTAAAATAAAGTGTGACTGAAATAAAAAAACAAAAAAAAAGTATCTTTTCCATGTTTGTACAATTAATATAGACTGAAACATTTAATCTTTAAAAACACTGCTAAAATATCATAAAAAAGTGATCAATATGAATCGTTCACTATATTCTGAGTCCTGATAAAAATGAACTATTCATAGATATTTTTAGTCTAGTGAGCTGTTAACCATTGCAACTGGATCATTGAATCAGTGAGCAAAACCAAATCTGTCTCATTTATAAACAAATCATTCTGACTCATTTCAAATATCAGACTCATGAAAATGGTAACACTTTACAATAAAGTCCCATTAGTTAATGTTAGTTAATGTATTGTATGTTTAGATTAGTTTAGTTTGTTTTTATAAAGCTCATTTAAAAACAAGTTGGGTTCAAAATATGGCTGTGCGATGTTGAAAAAAAATGCGATATGCGATACCTTGTTAAAAAATGCGATATTCGATATGCAATACGATATTGCTTAAAGTGTGTAAAATCAATTTAAATGATATTTTAAAATATTTAAAAATATATATAATATATATATATATAAACAATTTGTTTCACATTCTTTCTTGGAAAATAAAGAATCACTATAACTTCTGAAAGTGACCAGCAGTGTTTTAGCATTACATAAAAAGTAATGTCACAAATCAGAAAATGTAATTTAACATCAATGTGAACATACAAACAAAAAAA
>NW_015645538.1:2981126-2987126 GCF_001515625.1 Sinocyclocheilus rhinocerous
ACTAGGGGTGTGCGATATTGACAAAAAAAGATATCTCGATATTTTCTGGAATTTTATCGATAACGATAATTAAACAATATTTTGCTGAGTGTGTTATTGTGCTGACATCTTAAGGACTACCGTGGACAGCTGACTCCTAATGTTTTTGATATTCTTCATATTCTGTGTGGTGGTCAGTTCACAGCAGTGATAGAAAGTAGCTAATCTTTTTCAATGAGTTAAAATTGATTTTTGCCATTTATGGGCATTTTTACCTTTATAAAGCCATTTTTTCTAAAAGTGTGGATCATCTTTTGAGTCAAATTCTTGCATTTAATCAGTCGGTTAGAATAAGACTTTTGGGCTTTTACCAGGCAAATGACATCCGTATCAACAAAATGTATCTTTGCAATGCAGAGGAAACACAGAAGCTGCATCTGAAGTGGCTTTTAGATGTATTTACACACTGTTTAATGCAGCTCAGAGGGACATGGAATGATTTAACCTGCAGTTACAAATGCATAAATAATGTTTTGCTATTTTAAATTTTTTTTTTTTTTTTAATGAAAATATATTTAAAATGTGAAATTAAAACTGCCAATAGGTGGCAGCAAGTCACTGTTAATAAATGAGTCATTGCGATTGAATCGAATAATTTAAACGGTTGATTCATTCAGGAACAAAACACGTCATGTTGTTTAGAGACGCAAAACAGTGCTGTGGTTCTGTTTGGAATTATTTTTTTGGCAAAATAGAGCAAAAACAGGCAATATGGTGTCAAAACGCAAGTCTCTTAATATGAACTTGTTTATTGAACTGTTGTATAAAATCAATATTATCACATTTGTAATCATGCTGATTTTTGGAGAAAAAACGGCTCTGCCCCCATATCTTGAATTTTGTGTTCATTCAAGATGCATTTTAATAGACTGAATCACGGAGTGAAAGAACGCACTCTAAATGCACATGCACACTAGTCTAACCTACTAGACTTCATCACGTCACGTATACGTGCACTCTGTAGGTGTGTTTTGTTTGGTTTTTGTAATATATTCTATAGTGTCAAATCGCACATCGTTAAAACAACAATTACGATATTATCGCAGACGATATATATCGCACACCCCTGGTAATATATGGTTTTTGGAGCTCATAAAAACATGTTAAAAATAATACGTTGTTGTTGTTGTTTTATACCGTGGTATATATCTAATTACCATGATTTTTGTGTGTGAAACCAACATTGTACCATCATATTTTTGGTATGTAATTGCTATAGTACATGGATGATTTAGTACCGTATATATTTCAAACTCCCATGGTATTGCTATCTAATGACATTACCGTGCCTTAGTATTACCACAGTATTTTTTTGGGTGAAGTGGAATGCGTCCTTGTTTAGCATTTACTTTATGTTGTTCGTCTGAATGCGTGTTGTCTCTCAATTTCTCTCTCCGTGCTGTCAGTCTTCGCTGTCATCTCAGCTCTTTGATTAGTCCTGTAACCCCAGATGATCTTTTACAGACTCGGTCACACTCACTGTGGGTGAGACGGACTATCAAACCCCACACATGACGCTCGCCATCTCCCACTCGCCCCTCGCTAGCACTTCTTCTTAATTCTCCTCGGTGTGAGCTGATACATATGTCCAAACACAGCCTGTCCCTGACTTCCTGTTTCACCTCATTTGTGGCGCAGTACACTATTCACACATAACCACAATGACAGTTTACTAATCAACACTCGCAGAAATATGCAAATATGTCAGGGTCAAGGCAAGACAGCACTAGATTCAATCCCCCGCACTGCATCTTAATTTTCTACATGCTTCGGCTCTAATGAATTCAACTCCAACCTTTTAATACACAGACGCCATTCAAACTTTTTTTAAATTAACTTTAAAGTCAACAAATTTAACTTATTTATTTTTTAATTTTTTTTAAAGAATGTTCTGAGTTAAAATCAAGTTCGGTTTCTTTTTGTTATGTTTAGTAAGTAGTCAACTAGTCATTCACCTGAGGAGGGAGTTTCTTTTAGACTCCCTTTATTTTTTCGAGTGTTTAGCTGTGCCCACATGTTCTTTGTTTGAAAATGTGAGTGTGTTATGCTTCAGATGTTTTAGTCATGATGAGCTGTATGTGTGAATGGTGTTACTACATCAGAGAAAAGGCTTGTCATAACTCTCTAAAGAGAGGATGATTCAAAGGCCAGCGATGAACAGGATTTCACACCACACATTTAATGACACAGGAAGACAAAAACCGACAGCCAATCAGAGAGCGGGCAGGAGCTGAGGAATGTGTGAAGGGACAGATTGGATGAGACCCGAGAGAGATAGATGGAGAGAAAAAACTAAATTGGAGGAAGATGGTAAACAGAGCATGAAAAACACAAAATCTTGTATTTATTGCATGTGCTCTGACTAGGATTGTGGTGATACCCAAATTTCAGTATTGGATACCAAAACAAGCTAATTTGCACAAAGCTTGATGCTAGTTTCAGTTCTATAGGAAAAACAAACATGCTATTGAACATGCTTCTTTGCTTTATTTCCTTTAACTTTTTTAGTATTAGCAAATTAAATTGAAACAATTTAATGTTGCCTTCTAGAATTTTTCAATTAACTATTTATTCAGGTTTTTCCAAGTTATTAAATAATCATCAAAGACAATGAAAGATAAGAGCAGTGAGGTTTTTGGCAATATTGTTACATTATTACATTATTGTTTATTATTTTATTTTACATTTTTTATTTGTGTATTTGTTCAGTTTTTTTATTTAATTTGTATATTTATTCTATTTTATTTTATTTGTGTATATTTATTTTTGTGTATTAATTTTTGTTTTGTGTTTTGGTTTTTGGTTTTGTTTTGTTTGGTTGTTTAATTTTGTTTTGTATTGTTTTTTGTGCTAACACACTGAATTAGTGCTATGCAGGTGATGCCAGTTTGAGTTTGACTTGAGTTTGACTCGTTATTTTCCTGTCTCTGTCAATAAAAGTTGTGAAAAATATACAGAATAACACAAAATATTCATTCATTCAAAGAAGAAGAATGAAGCAGAAGTACAGTGGAGGGATAGAGGGAGAGAAATGCATGAAGTATGGATGAGGTGGACTGAAGGATTGAGGGATGACGGGAAGGAGAGCTGGTGAATTTGAAGATTGCAGCGGTGTCACTCGGTGTGAGCTGAGGTCTCAGCTGAATGCTAATGAGATGGATGTGCGGGGCAGACTCGCCGCTCTCAGGAACTCTCAGCTATTGATCAGCTCTAATGCTTCACTAAACCGTTCAAGCACACTGGATTTGTCCTCTTGCTGTGTGCTGTGGGTCGGCACTTTTGGACACCTGTACGTGTGTGTGTGTGTGTGTGTGTGTTTGTGAGCGAGAGAGGGAGAAAGTGATGTTAATGAGTGAAGAATGAACGGTGATTCTGAAGAGTGTGAGTATGATTTATGTGTTCGCGTCAGTGTGTGTGTGTGCACGAGCGAGTGTGTTTTAACTAAATGGCTCGATAGTATTGACCCAGGCCATGAGTAGTTGTTGATTGTGTCTGGAGAGGTTGCACTTGACAGGACTCTCTGTGTGTGTGTGAGGCCATGAGCCTTGAAGCATCAAATTTAATTATTTGCAGGCCGTTGTGGGCCTGTGTTCTGTCTGAAAATGCAGGAAAGGATTTAGGGGTTACTGGAGCGGTATTTCTGATTTATGTTCAGTCAGTGATAAATGCTAATTCTGATAAACCGTGTGAAGTCTAATCATTACAGTTTAACACGTTGCAGAAGGATTTGTGGATATTTGCCTTGTTTAGTTCATCAGTTGGTCTGTCATCGAACATTTGAAGGTTTCAAGTTAACATGAAATCAAGATTCACTCTATTTACTTTATTAATGCACAATGCACATCTACAATTTAATTATTTTTTCTTTATTCTTTCTTTTGTTAATTCTTTTATTGATTTCATTGAATCTTTTCTTTTTCTTTCTTGTTTTGTTCTGGCTTTCATTAGTGCTGTTTCACTTAGAAATATGTCAAGTTACAAAAATGAAATGGGCCGTGAGCAATGGAAAACAAAATTTTGTTTTTAATTCATGTTCATGTTTATTTTGTGACTGATTCATCAGTGCATGTTATTTCAAATAAATAATATCCTTCGTAATCTTTAATCAAAATAAAAACGTTCTCTTCTTCTGAAACAACTTGTTTTTCCGCTGATGTCGCTTAGGTCATGCAGGCAATTAGATAATATATTTAAACCTAAATTTAAAGAGCTCAATTATTTAAAGCGACAGACAACATAACTGCTGTGCATGCTTGTTGTACATTATTGGGGATACTAATATAGTTAACTTTATAGTCATTGTTCCTTTACTCAGGAATATGTCATGTTTTAGAAGTAAAATGGGTTGTAAATGCTGTTTCATGTTTTACTTAAAAGATGAGACGGGAAGCAACATTTTAGTCATGTTAAAAGCACATATGATAAGAGATCATCTGAGACGTACAGTATGTTTCTGCACGAAGACAAAGCTTTCAGTTAAATTAATCAGATGAGAAGCGGTTGTCTCTCGGTTTCTCTCCCACTGTCTGTCTCTCTTCATCTGTCTCTGAATGACTGTGTGAGTGGAAGCTTAATTTGAGGACAAAGTGGTAAAATGTTGAAGACCAGAGGGCATTTCAGTGTACTTGCACACTGTGTGTGTGTGTGTTAGGGGGCAGTGCAGGTCATCCGTTGTGTCTGTGGGTAGCTGCTGTGTGTCAGAGAGCAGCTGATCTGATGCAATTTGATGTACCAGCAAGTGCAGCTCTAGAGAGACCATCTGCTTTAACAAACACCTCGGCCTTCCCATTGTGCACATTAAAAAAAAATAAATTCTAATGTGTGCATTTACATTAATTTGAAGCTTTCCATCCAGTCCATCTAGAAGGCTTGTTCAGTTAGGTGCAGTGTCTTAAAGGTAGTAGGCACAAACAGACACATGTCTTAAAGGCAGAGTAGCAAGACCAGCCCATGTTAATATAATGGTCATTATATTTGAGGATGAAATAAAATGCTGTGAATGTGTAGAAAGGTTAGGCACTTTAAGTAATTACAGAGATGGCACAAACGAAGCAAAGAAGGAAAGAGAAGTACTAATGATAGGAAGAGAGAATGGAGGAAAAAGGGGAAAACATAATTAGACATGTAAGCATGGGACTGTGTGTGTGTGTCTGTGTGTGTGTGTGTGATTTGTAGTAGTTTAATTAAAGGTGCTGTTGTAACTCACAGATGTATAATTAGAAAAGTCTTAAGCCTGCAGCAGCTGTTGAGATCTTTCTGGTGTGTGGCGACTCTCACGCCAACGCCTGCCATATTTCCACACACACCCTTATGCAGCTTAGTTGAAACGCAGTGGGTGTTTCTCTTGTCTGTTAGTTAGTTTGATCTTTTGAAAGTTCTTTTGTTTTTGTTCTTTTTTGTTGTTGTTGTTGTTGTTCTTCAGTTTCTTTTTTCAGTCTGTTTTCTTTTATTTTTGATCTTTAGTTTGTGTGAATGTTCGTTTGTTCTTTTGCTTGTTTTATCTTTCTTGCTTTCATTTGTTTGTTCCTTTTGTTTGTTCTTCTGCTTTTCTTTCCTTGTTTATTTTGTTTAGTTCATTCTTTGCTTGTTTCATCTTCCTTGCTTTCTTGCTTCATTTTTTTCTTTTTTCTTTCATTTATTTGTTCTTTTGTTGTTTTGTTTGTTTTGCCCTTTTCTATCATTCCATTATTCATTTTTCTTTTTATTCCTTCATATAAATTTTCACTTGTTTTACTGATTTTATTATGATTTTCTTTGGTCACACTTTATTTTAAGGTCCAACTTTCTGCCTCGAACTCCTAATTTGCTGCTTATTAATAGTTAGATAGGTAGTTGTTAAGTTTAGGTATTGGGTAGGATTAGGGATGTAGAATATTGTCATGCAAAATGTGCATTATAAGCAGGGGTTAAATTGGGATTTGTTATGTGGGGGGGCTCTATGGTATCGAGCTTATATATATA
>NW_015645538.1:2987136-3007693 GCF_001515625.1 Sinocyclocheilus rhinocerous
ATATATATATATATATGTGTGTGTGTGTGTGTTTTGTTTTTTGTGCAAATGATTTATTCTATTTCCACTAATCTCATTAATACTTTCATTTCAAATTCTTACATTTCATCTATAAATTCAATTGTAATAATGTGATTATCTATACGTTATCAAATTAAATCATTTACACTGAAAAATACAACTGCATTAAATAATATTATGAGGTTATTTTAAATATGTTTTAATATACAAACAAGAAATGATGGTGGAAATTATACTTTTCAACAAAATTAAAACGCTAGTAGGTGCCAATAGTGAGCGTTTAATAAGTGAGTCATTGAGTCGTTCATTCAAACGATTTGTTCATACGGCAGATTCATCAGATGTTTATGCATGGGTTAATGAAACTTTGACTCAAAACACGGAATCAACAATGAATCAATCGGCTGGTTGCTGTGAGATGTGCTGTGTTTCCGCCTAAAATGTAAGTGACCTAATATTATTGGTTTTGCTTATTGAACTGTTTATAGAACAATTAAACAGTCGTAATGGTGAAAACGTTGTGTGATGTTGCCTAACTAACTGTATTTTAAATATAAAAACTTTCCATTTGGAATTTTTACCTCAGGATGCTGAGTTTCTTTTGTGTTGCGCGTTTTGATTTCTCCTGAAGAGGCTGCGTGAGCCCCGGATGGCCCCGGCCCAATTTAAACCCTGATTATAAGTACTAATAAACAGCCAATATGTTAATAATAGGCATGCTAATAAACATCTAGTTAATAGTGAGAATTGGCTCTTATAAAGTGGGGTTTTTTTTCATCGTCTTTCTTTCTTTCTTTCTTTCTTTCTTTCTACTCTTAAGTCTCTCATAGCTATTTGTTTCTCTAGGTTATCAGAACGGGTGGGTTAACCGGATACATTACAGTGTGATCGTGAGATTATCGTGTGTGTATGTAGGGGGATGTGTAGGGAAGACAGCCAGCCATTTGTGGCTTGGCACCCCAGCCTTTGTTCTGGCTGGCATCATGCCACCTATGCCCATCTGGTACAGGCTCTGTGATTCTTCCCCCGTGGACACTCACTAGTGTTCATCATCTCCAGAGCTGCAGCTTTAAAAATTCACACTTTCGCCTGAGAGACTGCTGATCATGGACAACTGCGTACAGTTAGCGCACATACACATACAACCATATGCAAAACTTGGGCTGATGGAGCCATTTGTCTCCTGGCACATGGTGGGGCTTCTGTCTTTTTGTGTGTGTGTGTGTGTGTGTGTATGTGTGGGTGGGGGAGTTTTTCTGCAGGTGTCTTGGGTCAAACAGAACTGGATCTGTGCCACAGGGTCACGTTCAACCTCCATTGCCTATCTAGTTCTTTCTCTTTCACACAAATGCTCACTGAAGGGGGAAAAAAACATCTCAACAGGTTAATTTCTCCACAGAGCTACAAAACTGTGACAGTAACCACAGTAGAGTGTCGTACATAAATTACACACATTAACTCTGCTCCAAAACCCAGTGAGCTGCCTCGCTGCATACTGTCTACACAGGCAGGTGCCTTCTAAGGCAGCGTCCCAACTTTCATGATGCTTCACAAGTGACTGATTTGGAGTGCTCTACATAGACAGCAACCCCGTGTGCCACACAAATAGCGCTCTGCATGGGAGACTTCAGTTAATTTTCAGTAGAGTTTGATGTTAGCAAGTTGTTAGAAGATTAGTTCACCCAAAAATGAAAATTCTGTCATCAATTTCTCACCTTCATGCCGTTCCAAACCCATTTTGTTTGTATTCAAAACACAAATGAAGATATTGTTAAAGATAATGAAAATGAAAAAGCGATTTCAAAAAGTTCATAAAGACACCGTAAACGTTAGCCTATATATATTAATCAAGCAGTTTAATCACAGGTTTCTGAAGAGAAGCAATAGCTTTATACATTGATTAAAAGTTGATTAACACAAATAGAGTACATCAAATATGGTAAAATTTTTTTAAATAAAATCAACCCTCTCAGATAAAAGGTACAAAAGTTGTCACTGGGGTGGTACCCTTCAGTGTTAATTTCAATGACAAATCATTTTCAGCATAATTTTCGTCAACAACATTTTTTTACCGACGATAACAAAATAAAACTCATTTTGAATGACAAAAACTATGATGATAAATCTACTGACATTTCGTCAACGAATACGAAAACAAGACAAAAATGTTAGTGAGGGACGATTTGGGAAGAGATCCAGTAAGAAAAAATCTCCTGCATGGTTGGGAGAGTAGATGCACACATTTGAACCTACTGATGTATCCGGACTTAATAAGATACTTGCTCCACGTCTCATAAAATGCTCAAATGTCAACATCTGGGAGTAAGAGTAGAGCAGATATATGGATAAATTTGAAAAGCATGACAATGCGAAAGAGAACTCGATTCGTTCCAGTTTTCTGAGCGCATACACCCGAATAATGCAAACAGAAACACACAAGTACTGAATTCAGTTCTCTTTCACATCTTATTTCACATGAACCGAGAAATAAACACAAAAATGATGTCAAATTACCCATTTTGGTATAGGTAAAACAGGTATTCACGTAAACACACTTGGTTACTTCTTAAGTGAATGTAAACAGTTGGGGAAATATTGGATATGTATCAGTATATTGCATTTGTGCAATATATACATATTCATTTTTGTGTGAGCTATTCCTTTAAGCTAATACATTTTAAATACACTGAAATACAATTGGAATCAGTTATTTTCAGTTTTGAAGGAAATTGGCTTTTTTGCCTCTGCAGTCTGGATTTGTTTTCACTCAGCTCATTGCCCTCGAATGCTCCCTATGCAGGCAGCTCACTAGCTTTTGGAACGTAGCACCGAACATCATCAGGATTAGCATTAGTAGCATCTGTCCACCTATTTTATAAGCATTCTGGTCAAGGTGAATGAGTTTGTGTGAGGTGACCGTGTGTTCTCAGATTCCCTCAGTTTATGAAGATTTTCATGCTCCTCCTGAAACTGAGTCGTCAGCTGTTTTTGAGTGTTCCAAGACCCATTTTCCCATGAGACCCACATGGGTTCTTGCATGCACACATCTTGCCTTAGTTATGCAAGTTCAGTTAAGGTTTCCAGACCTGCCACCAGGAGTATTTCAGCAGTCTGAAGTGATCCCGTGTTTATCTGATGAGATGTGAGCTGATTCACCGCACTCCTGGTCTGATCCCATAACATTTCGGTGACTCACGGATCACCGTGACCTGGGTGCTGCAGTCTATCCTAAGAGATGGGTTAAATGCTCTTAGCTGTTTGCAGGATCAGACCCATTAATCTCTTATTTATCAAAGCTGCTGTAGCTTTTAACCTGTGAACCTGGTGTGTGAGAGTGTGAATCTGTCTTTTAGCTTTTGTGAGTGTTTTTGCATAATCCAAGTGCTTAAATATTTTGTCCTAATCTGCACCACAACTGATCTCTCGGTTACCTGATGTTAACTCACATTTATCTAAGACCTGTGGAGTTGGAGTCTTGATCTTTTGTATAAATGTGGTCTTGTGCGAGAGTTTTGTATATAGGGAAATTAATTTTTGATTGGTTTACTATTAAATGTTATACATTGGGGGGGAAAATGGTGTAGGATTTCCTTTGAAATATATATATTGCTGGTAAATTTTACAAATAATTACAAAGAAATGACAAGTAATGCATTTAATTAAACAAGTCTAAATATTAAAATAGTAAAACATACCCCATCTTTATTTTATTTGCTTCAAAAAATAATTTTATACAGTGTATTTATCTTTATGCTGTGTGGAATTTCTGCTTCTGGAAAAATTTAAAATGTGAGGATTTCAATAACATAAATTCATTAATGAAACTTTAAAAATATTTATACACATTTATACCCAAAAATATACACATTTTTAGCAGCAAATTTGTTGTTACATAAATATACAGATTTTCTTTTTTATTGTCATAAAATCTCTCCAAAATAAATGACAGCAAATAATTTGTGTTTTTAATTTGCATTAATAACTGGAACTTTTACAGCTTTATTGTAACTCCATAATTGCTGTGAACTTAAAAAAACACTTCTGCTGGATAACGATGGCAAACGATGTACATCATTAGTGATTTGTTTATCATTTTCAACCCATTTTTGCTGATGTTTCCAAGGCTGTCACATTTTCAACAAAACCCCATTTACGTTAGCCAGCTAATGTTGTTCAGTATTTACATAAGCAGAATTTGCAAAACAACTTTCAAAAACATCACAGAAAGCCACATATTTGAATTTGCAAGGCATAAAAACACTCAGCATGATCTGCAAATACAAGAACGTAAGCACTGGCCTTAAATGCCAAGGGTCTGGTTCTTGTCTGGGTCTGGTTTTGTCTGGGTCTCGAGTCTCGACTGTCCACAAGTGACAGTTGGGTCCTCCTGTGCTGTGGGTCAAGCTGTAATGGTGTGATTCACCGGGCCTGTGTCTTCACTCCTGCCTCAGGTATCACACTACAGCGTTGGAGTGTGTTTACGGATCTGCCACCTGTGCCGGCGAGACTCTCCACTGTAGTCTTATCATCCCGGAGTGTCAGGATAGGTTTGTCTTGTTCTCTGAGCTGAGGGACAACAGTCTGGCAGTTCTCCTGGCACTCGCTTGCCTTTGTATTTTGTAGTCATTTGCTGTGTGTCGAACCCTCCCCCTCCAAGTGGAGCGGATGACATTTCCAACAGCACCTGCGTCCCTCGTAAGTATTTTTGGTGCTCTCTCTCTCACACACACACACACACACGCAGTCACACACATGCTCTCATGTGAGCCCATATGTGCTCACACTTGCGTGTGCCCACTCACACATAATACCCAGACGTAATGGCAGAAAAAGGGTGTAACAGTTGCTCTGTCTCTCTTTTTTCGCTTGCTCTATCTTTTCATCATATTTTCTCACTTTCTGTCTTTATTTCACACTTTGATGAGTAGCTATCCATAAAGTCAGTTTCATGTTTTAAATAAAATGTTTTTCATGTTTGTTCAATCATATTCCAGTATAAACCGTGACGTTATGATTGTTTTAAAGTAATAGACCACCAAAGAAATGAAAAATCTGGTATTATTTGCTCAGCCTCACCAGCTGTGTGAAGATGCTTCATAATTCTCCTTTGGTGTTTCATAGAATAAATAACTGCATGGAGGTTTGGGGGAACACAAAGGTGAAATAATGATTTTTTTTTAATATAAATAAATATTTTCCATGTAAAAGTACAATATAAATATGAATATATGGGCTGTCGATTTAATGATAATTTGATGTGTGGTTAAAATACATTTAAAAAATAATAATTTCATTATTAATTTTAAAAAATCCTGTTAATACCCATTTATTATGATTATTTATGCAATGTTGAATCAAAATATTTCTTTCTGAAGCTACTTTTTCATGACCCTCCATTTCTGCACTGGTTTGTAGCATTTTATTTTTTCCTTGAAGTCAACTTATGTTTGTTATCAAGGATGTAACCAATTATTCAGCTTTTCTGTGTTTTTGGTGGTTGTGGGCCTGGTAATTGTAATCTGTGTGTATTTTGCATTAAAACCTATATTAAATTAGTTTGACATGATTTTTTTGTAACACATTTTATGTAAATGACCTCTGTTATGATTGGCTATGGTCACAGCTGTTGTTCATCAGGGAGAGTCAAGTTGCTGAATAGGTTCATTGTAAAATGAGTGAAATCGGAGTAATGGCCACAAAGTGTTTTTAAGGCTTTTGATTACATAGAAGTAGGGTTATTTAGCATAATTGGTGTAAGACTGTACATGTAAACACACGTTATGATTTCTGACTTACCTGTGCTTGTTTTTGCAGTTTAATTTCATGGTCTAGATCAGTGGTTTTCAAACCGGTCCTGCGAGCACCCCCAGCACAGCACATTTTCTGTGTCTCCCTTATCTATCACACCTGATTCAACTCATCAGCTCATTAGTAGAGACTGCAAGACCTGAAATGGGTGTGTCAGATATAGGGAGACATACAAAATGTGAGGTGCTAGGGGTGCTTGCAGGACCGGTTTGAAAACCACTGGTCTAGATCAGTGATGGACAAACTTGGCCCTTCCAGGCCACTTTCCTGTAGAGATTTGATCCAACCCTGATAAAACTCACCTGCCTGTAGCCTTCTAGTAGTCTTGAAGACAATGATTAGCTGGTTCAGGTGTGTTTGATTAGGGTTGGAGCTAAACTCTGAAGGAAAGTGGCCTGGAAGGGCCAAGTTTGCCCACCTCTGGTCTAGATGGACTGGTGATGGAGCTTTGTATTGCAAATGTTAGCGTCTATCGGTTATACTCATCAAACTCTTTTACTCCAATAGAGCAAAAAGAAATTGTGTTTTTTATGATACAACGCCTTTAACAGTGAAACAGATGACACAGGCACACAAAGGTGAATTTGATTTTGTGCGTTGAAACGCACACACTGACACCTTCATTCATCCTCATGAAGCATTATAGGATGGTAAAGATAATATCTTCATAGACACGTCTGTTCATGTCCAGTGTGAGGTTATTCAGATGGATGACTGCTTTCTCTGGGGACTAATGATCTTCATGGCTCCCGTGGTGAGGCTAAATCTCTCTGGCTTTACGAGGGGCCGCAATCAGCCCTTGGCCGGTTGTTAAAGTAACCAGGCTGAACACCTCTGTTCCGCTTTCAGTCTCCACTCAGCTCTTAAAGTTTAATTACGCACAACTGATGGCTGGCTTGAGATCTGTGCTTTCCCCAGACTATACATGATCTCTCTTCAATTTTACACTTGACCTTAGATTTGGAATTCCTTTCGGTTTGACCGTTTCTTCTGTATTGCATTCATAACCGAGAGCCGAGATCTCATATCAGCCGTCTGACTGGATCACTCGTGCTCGGACTACGAAACCTGTGAGGTTAAACCTGCGCAGGAGTGGAGCATCACTCATGAATGACTGATAGACCAGAGCTCAAAATTGTGAACAGGCTTTCTGAAGAGCTTGGTCCTATATGTGTGTGTGTGTGTGTATATGTATGTGTGTGTATATATATATATATATATACATGCATGGAATAATTATAGAATTAAAATGGGAATATGAAATACATTTGGGAATTAAAATGGGAATATGAAATAAATTTGTAGATTTTATACTATAGTATGTAAATACATTTAATAAATTTTAGTTATGCTATTTACTTAAAGGGGTCATATGATGCGATTTAAATTTTTCCTTTCTCTTTGGAGTGTTACAAGCTCTTGGTGCATAAAGAAGATCTGTAAAGTTGCAAAGACTAAAGTCTCAAATCCAAAGAGATATTCTTTATAAAAGTTCAGAGTCAGCCACACCTACCTAAAACGGCTCATTCTAACACGCCCCCACATATCTACGTCTTAAAAAAGGCGGGGCATAGAGGGGAAACAATAATGTACAGTATGTGGAAAATAATGTGTTTTTTTAACTTTAAACCGCATAAACACATTTCATTACACCAAATACACAAAATAATGTTCTTCATATGACTCCTTTAATAAATATTATTTATATGATTTTTTTAAATGTCCATGACTCTAAAGAACTAGTATTAGGTGTACACATTTATTCCACGTTTACATTTTATATTTTAAATATCGTTTTTACTTTACTTTACTTTACCCTACCCAGAGTCCTGTCTGTCTGTTTATCTAGTCTTGTGGTGTATCTGCATATAAATTGTTTTATTTAATTAAAGGGGTCATATGATGCGATTTCAAGTTTTCCTTTCTCTTTGGAGTGTTACAAGCTGGTACATAGATAAGATCCCTGAAGTTGCAAAGACTAAAGTCTCAAAACCAAAGAGATATTCTTTATCAAAGTTAAGACTCTGCCACGCCCCCCTAAAACGGCTCGTTCTAACACGCCCCCACATATCTACCTTTGACAAAGTCTAGTGCCAGATTAAAGTCGAGTCTCCCTTGGGCTTTTGGATATCCGCACCTGTTTAGCAGACAATCTAACCAGATTTCTATTTGATATACCAATTTATTATAGCCAACAACCTGGTGTATTTTCTTTGTTATTCAGTATTTTGCATGATCTTAATATGATGACAGATATTAAAATTCTATACTATTTATTGTCTAAATTAAAACAAAAAAAAACTTAAAATCAATTGGTTGAAATGATACAAATGAATTTGGCATCATAATATTACAGTATGACAAATAGATATTCAAAATGAGATCTATCTATCGATTTATCTATCTATCTATCTTGATCGATCGTTCATTCGTTTGGCTGTTGTTTTAATAAATTAATGGATATTACTTGTTGCTTTTAATTATTTTTATTTTATTTTAATCATTTTATAAATTATTTTTAATAAATCATTTTGTGATATATATTTTTTTATAATTTATTTTATAATATATTATTTAAATAAATTATTTTGTAATATATCATTTAAATAAATTATCTTATAATATATAATTTAAATACATTAATTTATGCTATATTGTTTTAAAAAAACATTTTATAATGTATTATTTAAATAAAACATTTTATAATATATAATTTTTATAAATGATTGTATAATATATAATTTTAATAAAATATTTTATGAACTATTTTGATAAATAATTGTATAATATTTTTTAATCATATCATTTTAATATATAATTTTAATAAATTATTTTATAACATTAGTTTAATAAAATATTTTAGAATGTATCATTTTGTAAATTATTTTATAATGTATTATTTTAATAAGTCATTTTATAATATATTTTGAATAATATATTTTATAATATATCACTTTAATAAATCATTTTATTAATATATGTTTTATAAATTATTTTGTAATATGTAATTTTAATAAATTATTTTATAATATTTGTGATATGAATATTTGATTGTCGACACAGTCATACTTTAAATATAATCTAAAGTAATTCACACTTAGCCTAGTCTAACACCACCAGGGGAGATCTGGTCAATTACGCTTTCCACTCTTTTTTTCCCTTTCTACCCTTCCTGTCTCCTCTCTCATTTCCTCTTTATCATACGTTCGTCTCTCTCTGACAGACTCTGAAGGCTCCCTGCTTTTCACGGCTGTTTAAAAATGCAGCGAGCGCATGCGGGCCGCCAGAGAGGATGCAGATGAGGCGGCAATTAAAGTTTTAACGAGGGCTGTGTCTGTTCCTCCGATTAGCATGTCCCACCCCACCCACCTTAGCCGAGCACTGCCCCATACAATATTCATATTGGTATTACAGCCGAAACTCATTTTCATAAGCAGTATCTCGGGCCTGTTGGCTGTGGACATATGCAGAGCGTATTGCATTGCAGCTTTAAAAGATAAATACGGTGCAGTGGGTTTTTTGTATAGGGGCTCTTAAGTTGAATCAAACGTTCAGGTTTTCTATGCTGTTTGGCATTTAAAATATGAAGCAGGAGGAATTTTACCCAAAGGCAGACTAAACTTCCCATCATCCTTTGCTGCTGCTCAAACGCAGTGGTAACATTCTCTGAACTTCAACCAGTAATGATAATTTCGCACTGATCTGGTTCCACTCTGGCCCACCCGGGCTTAATCCAATTTGTATCGTACCACACTCGGATAAATGACACTCTAAGAACCTGTTTAAAAATGCAGCGAGCGCATGCGGGCCTCCAGAGAGGATGCAGATGAGGCGGCAATTAAAGTTTTAACGAGGGCTGTGTCTGTTCCTCCGATTAGCATGTCCCACCCCACCCACCTTAGCCGAGCACTGCCCCATACAATATTCATATTGGTATTACAGCCGAAACTCATTTTCATAAGCAGTATCTCGGGCCTGTTGGCTGTGGACATATGCAGAGCGTATTGCATTGCAGCTTTAAAAGATAAATACGGTGCAGTGGGTTTTTTGTATAGGGGCTCTTAAGTTGAATCAAACGTTCAGGTTTTCTATGCTGTTTGGCATTTAAAATATGAAGCAGGAGGAATTTTACCCAAAGGCAGACTAAACTTCCCATCATCCTTTGCTGCTGCTCAAACGCAGTGGTAACATTCTCTGAACTTCAACCAGTAATGATAATTTCGCACTGATCTGGTTCCACTCTGGCCCACCCGGGCTTAATCCAATTTGTATCGTACCACACTCGGATAAATGACACTCTAAGAACCTCCATCCCATCAGCCAGTTTATGTTCCCATAAACCCTCTCGTTCCGTGAGAGAGACGGACTTCAGAGGCAGGGGGAATGAATTTAATGTGACACCTAGGAGGTGAGGAATAAATTCAGTGTGACACCGCCGATAAGGGTCAGAAAGGGGAACACCGGTTAATCGCGCCCACACTGGAATGCATTACGTGCGGAAGCGACCGCCACGCTGGCTCTGTGACCTTCAGGTTGGAAGCATTTACATATTATCAGGAGGAAAAGGTGTGCGTACGTGAGCGTGTGTGTGTGTGTGTTTGTCTTGTGTTGAGATGTCTCTGAACCCCCCTCCCCCCTCACCCACTAAACATCATCTCATTTCCAATTCCTGGATAGATGCTCTATGCAGATTACCCCAGTAATGCGGTTATCTCACACACACACGTGCGCAAAGACACACAGACTCGTGCGCGCTCGGTCTTTGTTGTCTCTTTGAATGCCAAAGTCTGGTTTTGGAATGAGTTTTGGGATGAGCCGATCCCTATAGAGAAGGTGATTTTTATTGAAATGTGATTTCGCAGTGTTCTCGCTCTCTCTTTCTATCTCTGTTCCTCACAAACACACTTCCACACCCATAGGAAATTTGATGCCCCTCCATCCTTTCTCTAATAGGATTGGGGTAAAACCAAAGAAGGCGGCATCTTGTAATTGCTGGACTAATGTGATTGGAACATTGTAAGGTTGATCAAAATTAATTCTAATTTATGATGTCTGAATTTCTGCTGTTTTGGAGCAAAATCCTACAATCCAAAAATCAATGTTTTTTTTTTTTGATAATTAAATGACAACCATAACATATCAGGGAATTTTATGAATTGACTTCCAGGCCTAGAATATATGTTTGAAATGAAATGAAATGAAATGAAATTAAATTGAGAATGACTGAATAAATAAATAAAGGAATTTCTATAGTGACAGTGGCTGGGTATTATCACAAAATGTATTTTTCCATATTGTTTGATGTCAGTATTTATCACAATATTCACATCATTGAATTATTGTGAAAAGAGAAACATTCCACATGTTTGTCAGACCTAAAGAATGACTTAACATATCCTTTACTAATTTATGGCTCCATCAAACCAGTTTTATCTTTCCCTTTTTTCTGGATTCTGTGTTTTATGATTAATAGAGGCGTATCATTAAAAATAGTGTCTAATGAAATAACTTCATAAAACTTTAACAATATAATCAGTCTATTTTGAATCAAACTGAAAACAAAATAATTCATTTACAATAACTTTGCTTTAGTTATTTGTATTGTATAAAATAAATTGGGTTAAAAATGTTATCGGTTGTATAGTAATATAGGTTGTATGACATTCCTTAAAATAATCAATGTAATGCTAATATTACTACTACTAGTTATAATTATTATTATTATTATTATCATTATTATTAGTAGTAGTAGTATCGATTTGAGAAGTACTGTCTCTATTTCACTATACAATAGTAATACATGTATAATTGTCTCATTCTTTGTTAAACCATTTTATTTTGGTTGTCATAAAGACAAACTAAGTTTTAGTGTCTTTAGTGGATATATTTTTATTGTGGATTTTTAAAATAAATATCAATATCAGTTTTTACTTTATTTTTTATTTTAAATTCATTGCTAAAAGGGTGTGTAAACCCTGAGATCTGCAGTTGGCACACACACAGCATCACACATTTGCACACATTGCATGTCATTTGAATTTGCTTGCAAGCACTAGTTAACTTCATTGATTATGCCTGTAGAATTCAGCATCCATAGGGATTGTGTTCAATTTTATGTTATCCATTTACTCTGCCATGAAAGATTGCTTGGTTCTTATTTCTCGTTTATAGGAATTCAGATAGAAATTGTTTATTTTGTTTCCCCCTTTCTTTATAAACGTTTTAATAAATTTGAATGTGGCTCCAAAGCCATCACAAATCAGACATTTGCGGATGCAAACTGCAGCTAAAGCTCAGATCAGATACTCTCAGAGATAGCGGGTTTTCTATCTCTCACAGTTTGACTCAGTCAGATTTTCATGTGCTAGAAATCATCATTTACTAACACTACAATAACAGAGCATGATCCGGTCTTATCAGTGTATTACAGGAAGTTCTGATACAAGATGATATATCACTTGATATCTCAAGACAGTGGGGCCTACAGGAAAACCAGTCGTGAGGACAAAAATAGGTTTCCGATGGTCAAATATCCAATCGCTGAATAGTTAAAGGGATAATTCACCCAAAAATGAAAATTCTGTCATTAATTACTCACCCTCATGTCGTTTCAAACCCATAAGACCTTCGAGAATCATGACAGGAGGGATGGTGTTTACTTTTGCCATTCCCATATTTTTCTTTCCTTGTATCAAAGTTTGATTTTCACACTTTCGCCTTCCTCACACACACTCTTTCTCTCATTGCGGGTCTGATCACTGTGTTTTGCACATTACTGTAGCTCTGTTTCAAAACCTACTGAGCTGCCTCGCTGTCTGCCTGCTGCATAGACAGCATCTTATTTAAAATGGATTTTCGTAAGTCAGATTTCCAGCAACATATAGAGAGAGAGAAAGAAAGTGGAGGCTGGCAGTACACACTGTGCTCTTGGAGCTGGATTGATGGCTGAGTTTAACTCAACTCAAGAATCATGACAGGAGGTATGGTGTTTACTTTTGCCATTCCCATATTTTTCTTTCCCTGTATCAAAGTTTGATTTTCACACTTTCGCCTTCCTCACACGCACTCTTTCTCTCATTGCGGGTCTGATCACTTTCATTAAACACTAAATCGATTATAATTAGGTATATTAATACTAATTATACTATACTAAGTCGATATATTTAAAGTATATGCTGTTAGCACATGACTAAATACTATTGCGCACACAAGTATTGTATTAAATTCACCCATTTTATTAAAACATTTTATTGTCACTTCTCAATAAAAAAATATAATTAGCATTTCATTGCATTAGCATTGTTGTTTTTTTATTTTTTATTTTTTTATCTGAGCAAAAATGCTATGGGATGTAAAACACAATAAGAACATGTTTGATATTCAGTAAACGGTAATGTGGAGCTTTTTATTTTTTATTGTTTTTTTATTTATTTTTCTTCTCTTTTAGTTTTTATTTTATTTTATATTTTATTTTTTCATTTTATTTTATGTTGTATTTTGTTTTTTATTTTATGTTATATTTGTTACGTTACGTTATTTTAGAGGTTGTCCCATTCTGGGATGAAGTATCAAAATAAGGAATTTTTTTTGGCCTACTTTTTGGGAACAGTTTTAGTGTCAGAAGTGTACTTATTCAGCCTTTGTGCCATCTAGATAGTCAGCAGCTCACTGGATTTTTTCACATGATTACCATACCAGTTCTGGTCCATTTCTCACACCCTTTCTTTCCTTTCACTTGATTATTTATTTGTTTTCCCACAATCACCCTCTCCCTCTTGGAGCTTTGAGCCGTGGAGATGTGGACATATGGGAACAGCAAATCTTGCCATAGCCCATCATTAATTCATGACTTCCCCTTTTTCTTGAGTGTGTGTGTGTGTTTAATGCATACTGTATTGTTGTATGAGCCTGTGAAAGCAACACTAGGCCTGGATGGAGGGTTTTCTGAGGAAAGTCTGAAATCACATTCCCTCAGAAAAGGAAAATTGCTATTTTCTGTCAAGACATGGTAGCCTCAAGCTGTGGTTAAGACACACACATACAGTATACACTGATGCTAGATGACTCTTTTCACTTATTAAGTGTTCAAGCATGAAAAGCACTGTGTCTGGATGGTGACTTCCTTGTCAGTCCATGTTTACCATGAAAAGGACACATGTGAACTGAGACTTAGCATTTAACATCCTTCCAAAGGGCTCAATGACTAAAACAGCTAAAGGCTAACCGCAACAGTAAGAAAAGCTAATATAGCATGGATGAGACGGCTTTCATTATGGCTTATCTTTCTCTCTAAGGAGGTCTTTTAAGTTTACACGCCAAACAAAAACACTTAACGTAATGATTCGCCTTAAACAACCCCTAATGCAGAACGAGTATTTGGGTGACATCTCAAAGGCTTTGCCGTAAAAGGAAGTCAAGTGATAATTCATGTAGCGCACTCTTACTTCAGTATGGTATTCATCTACAATATGTAAATTATTCATGAATGCAGACTTTTGTTAGGCTGGATGCCATATTTAATGCAACTCAAACAAAAAATGAGGCTTTTAAGGATGACATATCTGTATATCTTAATGCATTTATAGTAATTATGTTTTAAACAGGATAAACCTGGCATATAATAATAATATGCATAGAAGTACCATATTACGGTATTTACATACTTGTACTTACAAGTTGTTGTACCTCTAAAGCTTCAATTTTTGCACATTTTATTTACCCTTAAAAAATGACAAAAACACTATGAAAGCACACCGGAAAAGTAGGTTTGGAATAGCATGAAGGTGATTTAAATAATGACAGAATGTTCATTTTGGCGTGAACTATTTCTTTAAAGTGATTTAATTATATAGGTATCCCATAAAAAGGCACTATTCTTGTGTCGTAGTAATTCCTCAAGGTCACTGCTTGGTAAACAGCTCCTGCTGCAACAAGAAACACACACACACACAATATTTTATATAGTATAGTAATAAACTATTTCAGATGTACTTCACTTCTGAGACGTGCAAAGCTCCAAACACAGTGTTCTTCACACACATGAACACTTCCTCTCTCTGTGCCTGTCTTTCTCTCTTTCACACACACAAAAACACACTACTGTGTTCGTCTGTCACCTTTCGCCATTGCCCACTACCAGAGAATTAAACTGAACCTGTTGTGATTCTCTGCTATACTCAAGAGTGCCGGTTCTGGATCAGTGCACAGCCTCATAATAACACGAGGCAGAAATGACACTGGAAAAGCCGATCAGAACCACCATGTATATACTTTTCGCAGCAGGTTTTATGTGCTTGATAATGTGTATTGATTTTCAGATGGACAGTAAAGCTCCCTCGCTGGAGCACGGTAGATACATAATGACCTGTTGTTAAAGGTAAATGTCATGTCTTGAAAAGGGATTGAGGAAAAATGACGGGAAAATGATGGCAATACAAAGCTTTAGTGGTCTGTTTCTCTTTTGTGTTCATGTTTCTCTCTGTCTCAGGCATAAAAAGCTGTAAAAATGTGGTTCAAAGAATATTGTTTTTCTTTGAAGTCATGTTGCAGTCGTATGTGTGAGGTGTTTTGGTTTATAACAGTCACAGTTTGGTTTTTCGTGACCATTTCTGTCTTTTATTTGATTGTATGCTTACCTGTCTTCTTTATGCAAATGACTTTTGCTATGATTGGCTAACTACAGAGTGCTGGTGTAGTTGACAGTAGTCAATTAAGACATGCTGGGGTGCGTTTCCCAACAGCATCGTTAGCTAACTATGGTCGTTAGTTCCATTGAACTCTGTTGGTAACGACGGAACTTACGACCATAGTAGTTTTTGGGAAACACACCCCTGAACATCGACCAAACGTTGAGTAAATGTGGGCAGTCATATGTTCAGAAATGTAGGAATGATCTGAAAAAGCGGATGGGGCACAATATACAATTTATAAGCTTTGCACATGAATATTAATGACATGACATTAGCTCAGTAGTCCTAACTGATTTGCTGAAAGGCAGACATTGGTAATTGTGTACTAGCCTTATTAGTATTACTGTTTTCTGTTAAACATTTGCACGTTTATTCAGTCCACTGCCACCACTGCTGTTAAGTCATTATCTCATGCTGTCGGCTGTGTTATTACTCTTTAAATATTAAGCTATAATAAAACAAATATTGACACTTTTTTGATGATAACTTTGCACAATTAACATCACGACATTTCAGAAAACTAGTTAATGCTGTTGCATGGGTGTTTCTAACACAATGATTGAGGTAGTGATGGTATATTGTATTTCCCATCCTTCTCTCTTTTGACATAATCTCTCTATATTTTGTGCTCTTTTGAAATGGAAATGCTATTGTGGATTTTTTTCTTTTGCTACTGGAGCAAATAGGAATGCAAAAAATATATGTGTTGCTTTTATTCACTACTATAGCCAAGTATGACTGGATATGAATGAAATAGAGTGGTTTTATATTATTATTATTTTAAATTATTATTATTATTAAATCGACTTCGTCTGTTTATTCAAATCCAATATTCATTATTTTGATACAATTTCTTAGTAGACTTAAGAGAAACTTTTGCATTGCAACTTTTGTTGCATTTTAAGCCTGGCCTATAATGATAAATGGTGTATAGTACCATAGTCATGTATTTACATGCTTTATGATGCTTATTATTATTTTTCCAGAGCCATTAAAATAATTATTACTGATGTATAGTGTCATATTTGGTTACACTTTATTTTAAGGTGTCCTTGTTACAGTGTAATCATACATTTAAGTACTAAGTAATATTAATTACCTACATGTACTTACTATATGGTTAGGGTTTGTCTTAGGGTTACTTGCATGTAATGATGCATAATTTATTGCTATTATAATAGTAAGTGCATGTAACGTGTAACAAGGACACCTTAAAAAAGTGTTACCTCATATTTTATTTATAGTATAGAGTAGTATATTTTATTGAATTATATTTTATTTAATTCAGTATTTGTGTTTTATTCATTTATGTGGTGAGAACAATGATAACAATAACATTGAGAAAAGGGAATAATATCCTAGAAGATCTCTTCTAGAGCATGTACTGTTTTTGTGATATGACCCCTTTAATGTATAGAACTTGTGTGCGAGCGCCGTCATGGTGGGCTGTGTGTCTTTATGTGTGCATGAGCACCTGTGGGTGTTCCCATTTTCTCCTCAGTGCAGACGGGGTTATCGGAAGCTCCCACTCTCATTTGTCTGTGAAGCAGCCAGGCAGAACACCCAGACAGCCCGCAGGAACAGAAAGGACTGCTGTTTGTCTGAAAGAGAGAGAGAGAGGAACCGAAGACGAGCAGAGTGCGTGTCCGATTCCTCAAACCCTGATCCCAGTGTCACGTCTTCCAGAGTCAAAGCAGCAGGTTGTCAGCTTGACCGCGGCACGGACAGATCAGGGTCAGCAAATGGAAAAACCCTGAGAAAAGAGGGATGAAGAGCAGAAAAACGGAGAGTGGGACGCGAGAGGGGGAATTGTTTGGAGCAACAGATTCGCAGTGGCTGTCGGAGACCCCGCTGAGAGTGCAGGCCGATTTTTGAGTGTTTGGACATCTCCGTAAAAGAGGTGCTTGATGGGTCTGTCAAGGCCACTTGTATGCGCTCGTACCAGACTGCTGATTGTGAATCCTAAGAGATGAGACAGCCAGGAATCAACCCACTGTGAGGGACAAGCACCCTGCTGTTAATACACTGTCTTTCTGCACATTTCTCTTCCCTTTCTTCTACTCTTTCTTTTTGATCTGGCACTATGCATCGTTGTTTCCTACTTTTCCTCCAAAATGTTATGCCCTCGATGTGTTTCTGCTGGCTTTGACATTCAACAGACGCTGCAATGTGTGTGTGTGTCGCAGTGCTCCCAGAAGATATCTGAGGTGTGCACCTCTCTCGCCTCAGGTTAATCTCATGTCATTTCACTCTCAGATGGCCTCGGCCACATTATTGCTTTCCTTTATCCACGGGTGTTTGGGATCTGCCTCATATCGCTCTGTCTCTCCCTCGTCCTTCTGTTCGGGTCGTCTGCCTCTGGGCAAGAGCATGAGATTACTGTGCAGGCTGACATATTTCATACACACAAACACGGTCTGTTCACACGCCTCCCTTATGACCTCCTGTACATTACAGAGGTGGACCTGAGCAGCTGGGAGGAATGTGGGGTGCAATGTGACCAGCTGATTGGCTACATTTACACTGCAGCAGAATACGGTCGGTCCTGTATGCAATGCTAAATGTATGTTCATACACCGTTTGCTTGGGTAAAAGAGTGCTCTGACAATTTCTGGAGTCAGAGGAGAGTTCTGACAGCAAGGTTGGCGAATATGTGCTGTTTGAATGGACATGCTATTTGGCAAAAAATGTACTGAATTGCAATTCAAAGTTCAACAACCACACATTTTCAAAGGAATTTCATTAGACCAAGTATGCAACAAAACAATCAATTTGGAAAAAAAAAATAATAATTTTATATACACATACTATTGTGTCTGTTATTTTTACTATTTTGTTGGCTGTGTAATTTTTTTTTGATAATGCTCAGTTTATGAAAATTATTATATAGGTCAATTCATTAATATTCACTTTGTTGTTTAATTATTAATTTCTTTGCATTTCAAATAACATTACTGCATCCTGTTAACAGTCATTCTCAAATCAAATCTGAATGGTTTACAACCCTATAGAAAGTAAGAAAAGATAGCCTAGCTGTTAGGAGTTTTTTGTTTTAGAAAATACAAGAAGAAACACTTAAATGGGAGAAGAAAGAGAAAGAAGAATGACAAATTTTAAAAATCATTATCTGTTTTCATTCTGCTTCTATTTCTGTAGTAATAAACAGGACAAAACAAAAAAAACAAACATCACGGAGCAAAGAGGACACTGAAAACATGCCAACAGACAAGACAGAGAAGGTTACTTCTGGTATGAAACAAAGTCTTCGCTTTCAAATTGTCATTTTATTAAAAAATTCAAACAATAAATACAGTTTTGTGGCTCTTTAATGTGTCGTACAGATCACTGTAGTGCCTCAGTTCAAGCAGCACTTGAACCAATCATCTTTTCATATTTACTTAAAGCATGAAATAAACATGAATAAACATAAGAAGGTATTTTATCTAAACTGCGGAAAGACATCAATACACACCATTTTTCAAGTTTAAGTCCACCAACGTTGATCTACTCTCTTGTCTAATTTGTTTATCGGACAAAATTGTGGTTTTGGCATTATGATTGGTCCGATCTCCTGTCAATCAAGCTCCCTGCGAAGGGTCAATTGTGAATCTCAAACACTGACTGTGTGAATGTAGCTAGCATGTTTTGCATTTGCTGAGACTGAACACTGTGTGTGCTGAACAGAACAGCCTTGACATTAGTTGAAGTTCAAAGCAGTGGAGTTTCAATAACCTTGGAGCACAAAACCTTTCAGTCTCGCTATCTTGTTCTTTATCTCATTCTCTGTTGCTCGTTTTCTCTTCGTCTGCTGTTAAATGACTCCCAGTTGGCTGCCAGCAGGTCCGAATGTGCTCGTATTTGCACCTGCGACCCATAAAAGGCACAGCTATTGATATTTGTCATATGTTTACGTGGGACACAGTAAGAGGTTGAGGGTAATATGGGACATGGTGTATTGTGCTGGTGTCTGAAAGCTATTGATTTCTTACCATGTGCAATCAAACGCAATTAGCTGTCGAATTCCTCAGATGGAGCGCAGGCGCCTCTCCTGCTGTGCTTCTCCGGAGGGAGGACACTGTGAGTGTAAGCGTTCAACCCTAAAATCAATGTATACCAAATGGGGAGGAGGACGCAAATTGAGATTGGGAGAGTCAAGTTATGCTCCTCCCAATGTCCTTAGTTCAAACACACACACACACGTTTTGCTGTAACTTCGGCGTTCTTCTCTCTAGATAGCACTGCTTTACAGCTCAGCTCTGTGTTGTAAATCATGCAGGCTCCCGTCATTGACTCTGCTCTATATGCCAAGAGGTGAGTCCCAATGGTGGGAGGCACCGCTCGGGCATTGTGCCCTGCTGAAAGATTCACTGGCGCTCTCTAAACGCATTTATAACTGCCGCTTCACCTGCACGTCTACACTTCACTTATGGATTGACCAATGCAGATGGATGGGGAGGCATATATGTGTTGGTACTTGGCCAAGAGGATGACGATGGATTGGAACTGACTACCTCTGGCTGCCTCTGACCCTGGCAGCTGTAGCTTGGCAACTTTTGTTTGTTTCCATCTGCAGGATCAATCTAATTGGCCGGCTTTCCAATTACCAGCGGCCGACACTCCTCCTCTGGCCAATGGTATCACTCAATGGACACCAGGTGTAAATAAAAGACAGGATGGATGGATGAATAAATGCCCCTTGTCGTTTATAGACCGTCGGGTGTTATCCTCGGCATGTAAAGGCTCATTGTGTATGTTGGTGTGTGTATGTGTGTTTGTAACACACCAGGACGCTTTGTGGGGGAGAGGAAAGGTCAAGCATTGTGTGTTTGTATTTATGAAGCGTCATGGGGGGGCATTGGTGAACATTTGATTTGGTGGCAATTTAGCACAAACAGAACTGGCGTGATCATTGTTGCATTGACACTTGGTGCTAAAAGACAACAGCGGATCAAATTGATTCACAATTATCTTAGTGATTTGGTGATTTTTTGTAAATTCAGAACAATTAAATTTGATCAGATTAATAACATTGTGATTTA
>NW_015645538.1:3007894-3013884 GCF_001515625.1 Sinocyclocheilus rhinocerous
GTGTATATATATATATGTGTATATATATATGTATATATATATAAAATAACTATAAATTAAGTAAATTAATCTAAAAATAATGAAATAATATAAATATTAATAATGTTTTTAATTTATATAATAGATAGATAATAGTATTTATAATTAATAAATATAAATTGTGTAAATTAATTGAATTAATAAATAACTATAAATGAATACGTAAATCAATAGAATCAAAAATATACACAGGGAGAGAGATGGGTGGGTGGATATAGATATATACAGAAAATTTCATATTTATATAACAAATTATTAAAAATAAGCCAGTTTTGAGTGACTATATGGTGTTGCTAAGCGGAATGGTGTTTTGCATCATAACTGCTGCTATATTGTGTGTTTTATTGTAGATTGACCAGTCATCATCCAGGAGCAGATCTGTTTGTTTTGTTATAATATTTATGACACACAGTCACCCGCTCTCCAATCTACACCACAGCCCTCATTTTCCCTCTCAAATCCAATTAAACATCACGGCTACAAATCTAAACTTGTTTAATGCTGACAGGCATGCATAAACAGTTACTTGAAACAAGCAGAAAAAAATTACAAATTACAAAAACACAGCCGACAAATAAATGCATCAAATCAAATTAATCACATACTAATTGCTCATTAAATTAAACCGCCACAATGAATTTATTCTGCCAATAAAAGATGATGATGATTTGTGGTTCCTGTTTTGCCCACACAATACTGTAAATGAAAGTCCTTCTGTGTATTTTAAAACATGCTCTCGTATAATCAGGAGGTTGCACTTGTGTTAGAAGTGAGGCATTGAATTGTGCAGATGGCCTCTTTGAATTACAATCGGCCTTGTTGCATTAGTTTTAGAGGGCCTGGATTATAAACGTTTTGATTAGAAAAGAATATTATACAAGACGACTTTAACATGCATTTTAGTAGCATGTACATTAATAACTAGATTTTTTCTTTTTTTAACAAAATGTAAGCGTTGCTGTGTAGTTAAATGTTGCTTTAAGAGTTTTTTAGCAAATTACTAAAGGTTTTGAGTACGGTTTTTTTTGTCTGTAGCACAAACAATGAAGCATTTAATACTTGTTGTTTGTGCCTTGGCAAGCACCACTAATAATCTGTAAGATCTCAAGGTTTCATCTTGTTCTTAACATTCTCATCTGTCCCTGACATTGTGTAAGTCTTTAAAGACACTGTTTTTATCTGGTTCCATTTGGATTTAGGCGATCATGTTAAGCCAGGGTGGCTGATTTATTGATTGAGCCACAGGGCAGGGGTAGGTCAAGCCCTGGTTTGACCGTACTGAGGCAACAGAAGTTATGCGGATTGCTCCAGTGGTAATAAAGGGTGTTTGTGTTGATAGGCACTTTATGTGTGAGCCCCATCAGTATTAAGTGATCCAGAGCCGCTGTATTCTGCCCCATGTGTCGTTCCCGCATCTCTAGATGATGTCACAGACTCCCTAATGAACTGTCAGAGCTTTAATCCTCACTCTGTGTGTGTTTGTGTGTGTGTGTTTGTGTGTTTGTGTGTGTGTGTGTGTGTGTGTGAGGAGACGATCTCCTTAGCAGCGTTCAATATGACAATGATAGAATGTCGTTCTGGGAATTGAGCGGGGGGTCTGGGATGATTTTTATTAAGATGTGTCACCTTGGGATGATCCTGTCTGGCTCTAATAAAAGTGTTAGCTTGCTTATTTCCCAGAATCCCACACACTGATCAAGGACTTTCAGCAATGTTCAGGACACAATATGTCTTATCACTACACACTTATTAATGTAATCCATGTCTGTTTTATATGTTTTAAAATGAAATATTTATATTTAATGAATGTTAAAATACAATATTTTAATATTATATAAATATATTTAAATACATTTTTATTTATTATTATTTTTGTTACTGATTTTGTAACTTTTGAGTCATACATTGTTATACAGTATTGATATATTGCAGTAATTTTCTATGTATATTTCATCACTGTGACATGATATTTTGGAGGATCATATTTCATTATATATAGCTATATTTGATGTTATAAATGATGTTTTTAAGAAATCACGAAGAATTTTTATGGCACTACTTTTTTTGTACATTTTTGTAGTGATCGTCTGTCTGTCTGTCTGTCTATTGTTCTATCGTTCTATCTATCGCTCTATCTATCATTCTGTCGCTTTATCTATCGTTCTATTGCTCTATCGCTCTATCTATCGTTCTATCTTTAAAACTTGAAAATTTAGTAACCAAATTGGCTGCTGAATGCAAAACACAACAAAACTAAACTAAACACAACAAAACAAAACACAAATTTAAACTCTGTATATAATACTTTATTGGATGCTTTTCATCCTTATATCAGTATATTTTTCTTCTTGTTTTTGTGTTGTCTTACAAATGAATATTGAAGAATTTCTAATGTCTAAATGAGCTTTTGACTCAGCATCTTGATGTTTTGTGTGGTGAGATGGTCGATGACACTCATCTCTAAGCTGGGATTTAGTAATATCTCTCAACACCTAAACCTTTTAAACAGTTACACACATGTCCTTTCAAGGACAAAATGGCCTCCGTCTGGCAGGGATATTTCAGCAGCTGTTAGCTGTTGTGTGTCTGCAGTGACCACAGCTGGAGCCCAGTGTCAGAGTCCAGCCAGCCTGACGTGGTGTTAGCATTAGCAATCACGCTGACCCCAGGCCCCAGGCCCAGCATGGTGACCGAGGTTGCTGTGGAGACTGACATGCTGAATTGCAGACACACAGAATGTGTGTGTGTGTGTGTGTGTGGTGAGTCAGGTGAGCTGATGTGCCTGTTGAAACTGTGTGTCCTGGTTGAAGGGACATTAGCTGAGATGGCTGCAAATAGTACCTAAAAATGTTGTACAGATGACCTTTGTTACACGTTTGTAGTGTATTTACATATCGTTCAACTGTAATGTACATATTATATATGTGCATGACATGACTTTGGTTAAAAACGCATGAATATTCGGTAAATATCAAAAGATCTGTAATAACAGACAAAGCAATAGTGAACATGTAACAAAAACACTTACACTTGTGTGGTGCGACATTACTGTCGGATCCAGTATAGTCGGCACAGCATTGTCTTTTGGTTTCAGTCTTTCTGAAAATCCTGTCGAATCGTGCCTTGTTTGTAAAGAAATCCGCGGTAAAATGAAGTGAACAAAGGACCGAGTTCTTACTGGTGCAGTCTGGATCTTTATTAAAAATAAAATTCATCCACTCTTTTTGTTGGGATCCGAAGGAAGGCAATGCAAAGACTGTTTTTTCCACAATTTGGCACGGCATCTTATTGTCTTCAGAGCCATCTTTATCGTTTGGTTTCTTTGTAGACCTGCGTTCGCCTCTCTCGTTATTTACACTACATGTGCCCATCAGTGGGCAGGGCTAAACAGGCAGTGATGTAGAAGCAGGCGTTGATGATCTTCTGCGGAGGCGGTGTATAGCCACACTATTACATCATAGAGACTGGCTTCAGTATAAGCTTTTTTTTAGGCTAGCAGGAGAGTTCTGAAACTTACAGGATGTTTATTATAGTACAGTGACCTCTTATATGTCGAAAGATCAAGGGAATTTTGATTTCTCAGTTCATGACCCCTTTTGTTGAGAAATTAAACTGGATGAGTTTAGATTTTACACAGCATGTCTTTAACATCAGAGAATTTGCTTGTGTTTGTTGTCTAGTGGCAGGTGGTGCATCACCCTTCCTACACAGGTATAATTTGTCATTCATTGCTCTTTTTCACCTCACAGTCATGAAGCGGGCGTGTGCGTGTGTTTTGTAACTGCTTAAATGTTTGTTTGTCCTGTCTCTCACTCAACAGCTCTGCATTTCCAAGATTTCCTCTGCACATTTAGCATCACTGGTGCAACGTAAGCGGTCCTAGATTGTATTTGCCCCACCCTCACTCTGTCGTTCACTGGCTTACTGTGAACCGCAGCTTTTTCAGCACTTTGGCTGTGACACTGAGTGGCCTCACTCTGAATAATTCACTGCTGAGTATAGAGCTGTGTGCGAATGAGAGGGATAACTGCCGGATAGCTTATGTCATTTTCTCAGCTGGTTATCTCAATGCACTCTCTCTTTCTGTCTCACTCCATCTTTCTGTTGCTCTAACTCGCTCTCCTCTCGGCATTCTGGACTTCAGTGTAGCCCACACTGGGCGCACTCTCTGTTCTTCTGAGGGTGGACATGAATAGTTTATTTAATGGTTCCTGTAGCTCAGCGATTTACCAGGAATTCACCATAGGCTGCGTGCCAAGATTCATGAAACAGGATAAGAGATTCATTTCATGAGAGAATTATTTATTAATCATTTATTAGAGTGCGAATGTGAGTGAAACCAAAAAACTAACACCTTTAACAGAGAAATTAATCATTTTACAAATTAAAATATGAGAAAACGATACAAAACATAGTGTATTCTATATATATTTATTAATATTTAAATATTATTTATTAATAAATGCAATCACAAAAAAAGGTTTAAATATATTTTTATACAAATGTATTTAGTTATATATACAAATGTATTTAGTTATATATACATGCACTACCATTCAAAATTTTTTTTAAAGAAATTAATACGTTTATTCCACAAGGGTGGCGTGACAGACTTCTACATCGTTAAAAACATTATTTCAAATAAATGCTTTTCTTTTAAACTTTACATTAATCAAAAATTTGAGAAAAGTACCACTTTACATGAAAATATTATAGTTTACATAAAATATTATAGTTTACACACAAATATTAAGCAGTACAACTGTTCAACAAATCAGCATCAGCATATTAGAATGATTTATGAAGGTTCATGTGACACTGCCTTGGTGAGCATAAGAGACTTCTTTCAAAGCATTAAAAATCTTACCAACTTTGAAACGGTAGTGTATATCATTTTAATTTATATGAGTCATTCACATAAGATATTATGCCTTTGAAAAACAAATTCTGATGCAGTCAAACACTCAATGTCCTCAATAACAGCATCCTCTCTGTGGGTGTCTAAAGTTTGACTTGGAGTTTTCTAACATCGGTGGGACTTCCGCTTATAACCAAGGTCTCAACAGAGGATGCAGCGTCGGATTCACTGATCTGTGGACCGCCACAGGCAGCGTCCGCTCCAACCGCAGCGGTAACGTCTGAACACGCCACTTTTTGCGTTTTGCCTTTGTGCAGCGCTCCAGGATTTCTCCATTAAAAACAAGCTATTGATTTTTTTTGAAGTGTGCAGATTCACTTGGCACAGCACCAGCTCTCGCAGCTCTGATGAAGCTCGGTGATGTATAGCTCGCTGGCTTACGCTCATTTACTCTAAGCAAAAAAAAGAGGGAGGCATTGAAGGAGTGATGCGAAAGGTGACTAGCAAAAAGGGAATATTTTTTTCCTGATAGTTTTTGTGCGGTTCTCTCTTACACATGTTTTTTCTCTGCAGGCCTAATAAATGTCCTCATATAGCATTTGAACCCATCTAGTGAGTAAAGTTTTTATCATATGGCTTTGAACATATAATAAAATAGAGGATCTGTTCATTATAGTACTAATTAATGCATTCCTTTATATGAATATGAGAATTAGATTTATATAGGGATGGGTACCGAAACCCGGTATTTAATCGGTCCCGGGGCTAAATTATGAAAGTCTTATCGATAAGCTCTGACGTTAACGGTTCTGCTATCGGTACTGGAGAAATTAAGAAAACACACATACATTTATTATTGCTATAGATACATTGTCTTGCAAATTCTGTCTCACCAGAGTCGCCAGCTGTTTTTATATGCAATAATATTCAAACATTTGTCTATGATGCCTTTTTGCTATTCGCAACTCAGAAGCGAGATCGCGCTCGTGCGGAGGAGCTTCAGCACGCGCAACATGAAAGCCCTGTTTAATTATGATAGAAGAGAGAACTAAACATTCAAACATCTGCTTACACTTTAGGCCTGTGGCTGTTT
>NW_015645538.1:3013989-3014165 GCF_001515625.1 Sinocyclocheilus rhinocerous
TTTTATTAAGCTATTTATATTTTTTATTTAGATTTTGGCTTCTAAGAATTATAGCCGCGTTTCTTCTAGCGCAACCTTTTTCCCTTCACAGCGGTGCGCATTTATTCCTCCCTAAAACCCAAACTTAAAAGTCAGAATCAGCACAATCGGAGATTGTTGAAAAAAGGCTGTCTTAT
>NW_015645538.1:3014239-3026906 GCF_001515625.1 Sinocyclocheilus rhinocerous
ATTTCTCTAATATTTTGAATGAATAACGCAGCAGCGGTGCGTCTCGTGGGCTAGACTAACAAAACATTAAAATGCAACAACGTCACTTACATCACTCACCGCATCTCGCGTGCCACTGATGACGCTCCCTGATGTATATGTAACATTGCAAATGTTTATTTTAAATTCGACTAATATTCATTCTTTATTTACAATCTCCTCATCACAGGCAGGCACAGCACTCATTTCAGCATGTGTTCGTGTTTGTGTGTGCTGTCTGCGTCACTCATAGCACGTGCCTATATTGTGCGCTATATCAAAAAAAAATTTCTAGCGTTATCGAAGAAGGTGTACCGTCGATAAATATCGATACCGTTTTATCGCCCAGGCCTACATCCTACACAGTATTTCTTGCAAAGTCCATTATCGAGGGAGGAAGTTAAGGAAGACACTTGGCAACCAATGGAGCTATAACATGCCAGACTAAGCCAAGAGCAATGGAGACCTTAGACTGGAGCGAGTCTCGAATGAGACGGATGGAGTGAGGGAGGAGGAATAGAGGCACTTGGACGACCGCAGGCCAGGAGAAATCAATAGATACACCCACACATACTCCAGACCCATCTGCTGTGTGTGAACACCCAACACCACCTCAGAGTTGGCATGGAAGAGGCGAAAGCACATTCTGTCCAAGTCTTTATGCACAGTTTGAGCAGTCAGTGCACTGTATACTGTACTGGTGTTCAGTTGCAAGTTCTTCGGCTTTTTGTTAAAGGCCACAGCTCTAGTGACCTACAGTGTCCTTAATGAACTTCAGCACAGTTAAAAAGTTACAAAAAAAATTGCCAGACCTTTCAGTTTTTTTCCAGACTACAGTTTTTTGCAAGCAGTATTGTTCACTTTGTAAAAATCCATATAAATGCTGGGGTGGTGTAGCCTAACTGTTAAAAGGTCTGGGCTGGTGAATGAAAGGATGTAGGTTGCTTGAAGGATCTTTGAACCGTCATCATTGTGCTCTTGACATTTAACCCCAGTTCCTCCATAGGAAATATTACTACAAGTATTCAGTTCTGTGTTTTGGGTAAAACATCATCAAAAAATAACCAGTTAGTGGTTAGTTAAGAACTGATAAAAGCATGCAGAAATGTGGGTGGTTTCCATTGTTTTATACTTTTATTCCTGATTTTATGGATATTTGATAACCCCATAAGTTTCAGAAAATGTACTATAATTGAAGTGTCATTCTCAAAACATCCTGATTTATAAAATGTGTGAATGTTTTTCTGGCATAAAATATTTGATTATTAATCATTATTTATATGATTAATTTCTTGATCTCTTTTGATTTTTTTGTACACTATTTAGACTTTACACTAAGGTTTTGCTTGAGCAAACAAAATGGATTAACAAAAAACCCTGCAAATGTCAAGTTCTGTTAGATGAAGGCACCTGGAAAATTCAAATGATTAAAAAACATATTTAAACCACTTCATTATTTAATACATTTTTTTTATTTGAATACCTTTTTATTTTTAAACCGTCTTAATGACTGAAAAGTCAACAAATATGTATTTGTCACCACAGTTTATTTTAAACATAATTTTAAATTATTTATATTATTAATTTCTTATTCTCTTTTGATTTTTTGCACACTGTTTAGACTTTACACTAAGGGTTTCCTTGAGCAAACAAAATTGGTAAAAAAATACCTTTTTATTTTTAAACCGTCTTAATGACTGAAAAGTCCAAGGCACATATTTGTCACCATATTTTTAATGACTGTTGAACAACCTCAAGGGCATGGAGATGATAAAGCTGGATTTTACTTTTAGTGACAGTTTGTTGAACTTTATGATTCTAATAGCATTTGGTCCATAAATAGGTCTAAATGTGTTTGATCTTAATTACATGTATTTTAGTTGAATCGCGCATTCAGGCATCACAAAGACTCATCAAGCACCATTGTGCCATTTAATGTCCATCTGTTTCATCCAAAAGTTAACATGGGGTGCACTTGTTTGAATGTGTAATCACAGTATCCCCAGAAAAATTAAAAAAAACCTTTTAACTACTTCACATTATTTAATAAAATGTTTGATTGTAGAATGATGCTTTTTTATATGAATACCTTTTTATTTTTAAACCGTCTTAATGACTGAAAAGTCCAAGGCACATATTTGTCACCATATTTTTAATGACTGTTGAACAACCTCAAGGGCATGGAGATGATAAAGCTGGATTTTACTTTTAGTGACAGTTTGTTGAACTTTATGATTCTAATAGCATTTGGTCCATAAATAGGTCTAAATGTGTTTGATCTTAATTACATGTATTTTAGTTGAATCGCGCATTCAGGCATCACAAAGACTCATCAAGCACCATTGTGCCATTTAATGTCCATCTGTTTCATCCAAAAGTTAACATGGGGTGCACTTGTTTGAATGTGTAATCACAGTATCCCCAGACTTAGTGGTTACAAAATGTACGGTCTCAGAATTTACTGTGTGCATTTGTCTGCAGCATTCCAGAATGATGCAGGGCTACAGTTGGTCTCGGTGCACTGGGGTAGAAGAGCCCTTTAAGTGAGATAAAAAATGCATTTGACAACCCAGTGAAGGATCCAGGTTGAGACCCTCTGATGACAGGCATTTCACTTTTCTACATTACAGTATGTCTCTCACTGTAAATGCTTGTTCCGTTCTTTGTGTTCCTCTAATCTTAAACTCTGCCTCTGTTTGTCTGCTCTTCTCTCGTCCTCTCTCACTCCCCCTGTTCCTCGTCCCAGCTGCACCTCAAGCTCTAATTCTAATTTTCCCTGTTTTTAGCAATGTCTTGACTTCCCTTTCAACTTCTACTGACAGCATCCTGTATCTTAATTAAAATGGGACCCTCAAAAAAAAGAACAATTAATGAAAGAAGAAGCTGTTAATTACACAACAAGGTCACAATCATTTTACCTTCACAGCTTAATTGTGGCCTTGATTGTGTTTCTGCCTCATTTTTTATGCAAACGCCAGACTGACAAACTTAGTTAATTGTTGCCCTGGCGCTTCTGTAGGGTCACACATTTTTGTGTGCATCCGTGCGAGTGTGATACAAATTTAACTTTGTTTGACATTGTGTGTTCTTTCTGAGCGTGTATGCATGCTGACACATTGCTTTTTTCCTAGGATCCCTGTCAAGATCCTTCAGGGTGACTGTTAATTACCCTTCATGGCCTTCCTGCCCTGTACATCCATTTATCTTCAGCTGAGCCGCTCATTTCTCAACGAGGGTTACCGTGACCTTTAATCCCTTACAGACCTACAGTACCAGTGTCCACCTACCCTTGCCATCGATCCTGTCATGTATAGATCCATGTCTTCCCAACCATTTTACTTCCTTTCGATTTCCAAAGGTGGACCACCCTGTCATTTCCGTGGCCAATTGTATTAACGACTCTTAGGCACTAAGGTCAGAGGCGCTACAGTTTTGGGTTAGGGTCACTGGATCTTTTCATAACCTTGGCATGGTCAATACCTCCCCCTCAATCCCTTCCTTCCTTAAGGTCACTGAATCTTTTTTATAAATGTTACTTTATTCCATGTATCTTGACCTGGTCTAGCAGGTCCAGTTTTTCTGAAGGGCCAATGTCCTGCAGAGATTAGCTCCAACCTGTCCCAAAACACTTGCCTGGAGGTTTCTAGAAATCCTGAAGACCCTGATTAGTTGGTTAAAGTGGTATTAATTAGGATTTAAGCTAAACTAATAGTGGTGCTTCAGGAGTAGGATTGCCCACACCTAGTCTATACTTTCCCATTCTTTCCCTTCCATCTGTTCATCCTTTATTCTTTCCCCCTTTTCTGCTTTTCTTTTTTTTCTCTCTTTTTCTGTTTCTTTTCTTCCCTTCAGCACTAAGGTCAGATGTCAGAGTTATAGTTTTGGGTTGAGTTCAATGGATTTTCTCATAAATGAGCATTTGCCCATGCATCGTGCATGGCTCGGCCCATATCAGTTCTTCTCTTTTCTTCCTTCCTTGCTTTAATTTCCTCTCCTTTCTTTACCCCTTTTTCTTTTCTCCCCCAATTTTCCGTCTTGCTTTCCCCGCTCTTTGATTATTCAGCACGGCATAATTGTGGTGTGTTACTTGGAAGCAATATCTGTTATCGTTCTTGACCTCTACGCCATTGATCATGGAAATGTGACCAGCCTCCAGATATCTGTTTGTCTTCAAGAAATGGAAATCAATCAACAAACACACCTCTCATCTTTTGTATTATAATTAAATTGTCAGGTTTGCTGCTGACTAACCTGTTCAGAAGGATATGTTTGTACATGTCACAGCAATTGGTTTGTAAAGCCTGTTATACTTTCCACGTGCGCGAGTCCGCTAGGGTCCGCTATGGTATGCATGCGCGGAGGCTCTGCGCGGACATCCGCGTGCCTCCCATTTTTTGTGACCGCGCGGACAGTAGGCTTCAAAAGCACCAATTGCACATGCACAGGCTGTGTGAAGAAGCCCCTTGCTACTCGAACCTGTACAATCCGTCGATAAAACAATATAAAGAGCCAGATGTGCAATAATTCTGGGCAATTGTTTGTTCACATGTTTGTTGCGGAGCGGACCATCAGCGTATGCTTTCGATAGTATAAATACAAGTAGTCAGAGTCCGCGCTGGCCGTGTACGCGTCCGGATTGCTCATGCAGAAAGTATAACACAGGCTTAAGGCTTGCTGAGTCTTTTGCAACTGCAAAACTTTGAGGAATGACTTATTTTCAACTTTGCTTTATCACTTAATGTTCAAGCTGAGCCTCACGCCCTGAAAGCGAAAGGGGAAAATTAAAAAAGAGGGATCCATTACCTGAGCTAACAATAAGGAGTGGTGTTTGTTTGAGGCTGCAAATGTGCCCAACCTGTCGTGCTTAGATATTTCTGGGAGATGTTGCAAATTTGCCTGCATCTCATTCGCTACCCCGTTCTCATTCTCCAAACCCAGCATCCTCATCAGTCGGACACCCTTCAGTGATTCAGAAACGAGGTTTTCCTTTTTTTCCCCTTTTCCATCTCTCTCAATTTCTTGAGTGCCGCACCTGAAATTGCTTTGACATTCAGATGCAAACATAACCATTGACACCCGCCTGATGGTTTTGGAATGCAAATGGACAGGGCTCTCTCTCCTTTCCTCTCTGCTTTCCGATCTCATCCCTCTCTCCCAGCCTAATGAGGGAAAGCTGATAGCTTGCTTTCTCAGATCAGGCAGACGTGGATATGGGCATGTTGAGATTGGGGTTTGAGGGGACAGGGGTAATGTCACCGAAAGCCTACAGGAAATCAATTTCACAAGTGCTGTCTCCCCACTGTGAAACGCTACCCTGCTGTCTGCAAGGAGCAAAAGTGTTACAGAAAGGACAGTTCTCTCGCACTCTCAAGGAAACACGTGAACGCATTTTATGTGTACATTTAATGTTGTATTGGAACAGTAGATTTTCCCTCCTCCCGTTTCCCTGTCCTTTCTTCCATGCTTTCCTTCCATGCTTCCTCCTTTCCCTCTTTTTTTCATCCTTTACGTCTTTGTGATGTTTCCTTTGTCTGCCATCCTTCTTTCATTCCTACGAACTTTTCCTCTTGTTTTCCTTTTTTCCCTTTCCTTTGTTCCTTACCTACTTCCTTACCACTCACTTGTCCACTTCCTTTTTCTTCTTCTCCTCCCTCCTCCATTTTTCCTTTCCTTTTTTCCTTTCTTGCATCTCTTTCCTTAAGTCTTTCTTCCCATCCTTTCTTCCTTCTTCCATCAGTTTTTCCAGTGTTCCCCCTTTTCCCCCCATCCTTGTACCTTCCCTCCTACCTCTTTTTTCCCTTTTTTGTTTCCTTCCTTCCATCCTTCTTTCTTTTACATTTCCTTCCTTTCTTCTGTCCATCTTTCTTCCTTCTAGTTTTCTCTTATTTTCTGCACTTTCCTCTTCTCATCACTATGCAAAAACTCTTATAATTTATGTAGTTCTACTGTACCTGTGTTACAAGGTTCCCCAGGCTCTTCTGTGAGAAATTACACACGTGCACGTGTGAGTTGAAGTGGACTGTGTGAACACAATGAGCTGAATGCTCAAGTTCACGTGACAGGAGCATCGTTCACACATGTAGCGATGCCTGGCTCCTCACGGATCTGCTCAGCCATGTGCCTCTCCATCAGGGGTTTGGGCTTGGGCTCGGGCTCAGCTCTGGACATTTACAAATCTCCTCCGGACTTGGCTAAATGGAAACCATCCATCAGAGGTGACAGGAAGCAAACAAAGCCCCAACATTAGCTGCTTTGATGCTTTTGATGATGTCTTAAGCCTCTAGAGGTGGCTGACCTAATGTGGTGCATTGGGGAAGGAAGGGAGAACACAGAGTGCAAAATCAGTAGATGTAGTGAGTGTGCAAACCAACAAGGGTTGACAGAACTCTTTTATACAAGAAGGGTGTGAAAGTCTAAGACGGTGAGCAAAGGGAGTGGTCATTGACTTGGGGCATAGCAGATCTGTGTTTTAATAAGAGAACTGCATTGATGAAGATTAATCAGTGGTGGTGTGGGAGTTGGAGGCTGGGATGCAAGCCCCTTGAGGCAGAGCTCAGATCATTCTTGCCCTGATTAGGATTAAGGCCGAGCAGTGTAATGTCCTCTAATTCTAACTCTTGTCCATGGTTTTTCTATTGTTCTGTTTGGTAGAGATAAGCGACATTGAATTTGAGAGTGTGAGAGGGGGGATTTGGGGGAAGATGGAGAAAATGGGAGAAAGCGAGAGGCTGAGAAAAAGGATAAGAGTAGAATACAATGAAAATAAAAGAAGAGTGAAGAAAAATGGTGAGGTGTGTTAAGAGGATCTAAGATATCAGAATGAATGTGATGGACATGCAGAGAAAGAATCCGTCCAGTCTTGACACCCTAAGGGCGCCTCCTTTGTCTCTCTCTAAATCCCACTTAAAGGACCAGTTTGTCCAGTTTGAGTGATTTATGGCTGTTATGTTAACCATAGATTTTTCTGAGGAAAATGTGAATGGTTATTATTCTAAGCTTCCATGCTTCCATGATGCTCGGATGTTGCCATGTGATTCGGGTTTCTGAGTATCTTGTAGCATGTTGGTTTTTCTATTGTTCTGTTTGGTAGAGATAAGCGACATTGAATTTGAGAGTGTGAGAGGGGGATTTGGGGGAAGATGGAGAAAATGGGAGAAAGCGAGAGGCTGAGAAAAAGGATAAGAGTAGAATACAATTAAAATAAAAGAAGAGTGAAGAAAAATGGTGAGGTGTGTTAAGAGGATCTAAGATATCAGAATGAATGTGATGGACATGCAGAGAAAGAATCCGTCCAGTCTTGACACCCTAAGGGCGCCTCCTTTGTCTCTCTCTAAATCCCACTTAAAGGACCAGTTTGTCCAGTTTGAGTGATTTATGGCTGTTATGTTAACCATAGATTTTTCTGAGGAAAATGTGAATGGTTATTATTCTAAGCTTCCATGCTTCCATGATGCTCGGATGTTGCCATGTGATTCGGGTTTCTGAGTATCTTGTAGCATGTTGGTAGGGTATTTTGGGTGGTTGCCACAGTAGTTACTGGCTCAGTAAGTAGAGCCCAGACCTAAATCTCTATAAATTTCTGTTCCCAAACAGATTTGATTTTGCTGCTGATATCAGACCACTGAAGGTGATTGTTTATGACATTTGAGATTTGGAAAAAATTGCTTTTTGCGGTCTGATTAATATAGGCCATATCAATGTCACTATAATCACTGTTGCAAAATGCACAGTTTTTGATGGAAAAACCGAATGTCTGTTACCTGTGCAACTTGAACGGGTTATTATAGCCCTTTTAAACCCAACAGTCTAAATTGTCACAGGAGCGTGGAGAGCGTGTGATAGGCAGGACCTTCAAAATAGACCTTTCACTCCTTCATTTATGTGGATTTATTCCATTCGCAAGGGATTCTTTCATAAATTGGAATTAGCAGCATTGAGGCAGTGATCTGAATATGATGACATGAATTATTGATTCCCTGACAGCTGCTTGCAAATCTAGCCTGACATTTGGAAATAAGACGGCATGGAATTATAGCCCGAAAATAATGAAGGCCATTTGTGTCAAGACGAGAGAAGGAGAGAAAAGCAAACGTCTTTTTGGACTTATTAATATTCATTAATGCCTCCTGTCAGAGCGCCATTGAAACAATTCATTGCTCACGTTTACGGTGTTACGTTCTTTATTATTTATTGATGTGTGTTCGAAAGATCTGGGTGGTTATGAAGAGACTGCTCAATGAAATCTGATTGCTCATACAAAACCAGATCATTGTCAGTGAGAGTCAATGACTTCAGATTTTATTTCCAGTATTGTTTTTCCTCGTCTTGCAATCCTTCTTTTCTTAAATTATCTAAAAAACTGCACTTACTAAGTAGTCTTTTTGTATTAAACTCATTCTGCACGTATATTTTAATCTTTCTTATGGAAATTCAGCATGGTCGCATTACCTGTGTTTTCTCTTGAATTAATTGCTTCTGTTTCTATTATTCTCATTTGTGAGTCACTTTGGATAAAAGTGCCCGTTAAATGAACAAATTTAAATGATTGGTTCTCAATTAGACTATAAATGATGCATAATTTTAGATGATAAAATGAGGCATAAAATTAGGCAGAGAGTGTCCTAAAAATTGCTAACTTGTATATGCTATGCCTCCTACATCCCAAAGGGTAATTCTGAAAGCTTGATCCACATTCCCTGTAGATATTTGGCATTTACCTTTATGTTGGATTCTCTGCAACCTGGACCCCTGGCGTGACTTTTTGCTCGATCTGCATTATAGTTCCTTGTGGCACTATAGAGCCAATCATCTCACTGGTTTCTGTGAAGCAACCCCTGCTGATGCCACATTAGATAAATTGATCCGTATGTAGCCAGCTGGTCTGTAAAGCTTGATCCACATTCCCTGTAGATATTTGGCATTTACCTTTATGTTGGATTCTCTGCAACCTCGACCCCTGGCGTGACTTTTTGCTCGATCTGCATTATAGTTCCTTGTGGCACTATAGAGCCAATCATCTCACTGGTTTCTGTGAAGCAACCCCTGCTGATGCCACATTAGATAAATTGATCCGTATGTAGCCAGCTGGTCTGTTGTGGAATTAGAAAAAAAACAGCGTCCCTGGGAATTTCTGTGTAATGTCAGTAGATATGGGTTGTAATCTCATTCCCTTCAGTGTGTTTGGCTTTAGCTGCCTTCAGTTGGCTGTCTGTTTTGCCACAGTTCTCCCGGCAGTGGTAAAGTCAAAGTGCATTGCAGTTTAAAGTCAGGTTGTAAAGACACCAGCGAAAACAAACAGTGGCGTACAAGCACAGGTCCACAAAGTTTGCAGTAATTTTGGTTAGTGCTGTTTGCAGGAATTAATCTGACAAGCCATGAGATTGGTGAGCTTTGCTTTCACATTTCATACATTATAACACTGAGATGTGCTTGTGTATTGGTTTGTATCTGCGTATGTCTTCTGAATGCATATATTTGGATGCCATATCACTTATTTTGGTGTTTTTTCCCAATTTCTGTCTCATTTCCCTTGCCTCACTGGAAAAGTTCACGGTATGTCTGTGCTTACTACTTGTAGGACTTGTAGGGCGGAATCCAGTCATAAAAATTGAATTTACTGTATAACATGGAACGTCATGGAATTTGCCAAATTTTGGATGGATACATCAAAAGTATGTCTGTACAGGTAAATCAAAATGCGATATAGACTAGTGTCTGTGAATATTACGCAAAAATAAAAATTTACTACACACATACAGAAGTGCTTGTGATGCTTGCAGTGTTTTACAGCCCCTGCTGCCTCAATATATGAGTACATGAACATAATCTCTAGAACTGTTCTGAGAGTCACTTCATGAGCATTTTGCCATTTCTTTTGAGCAAAACTATAGTCATGTCATATACAATTAGAAACCTAAAAGTCTTCACAGCAACCCGTCAATATGAAAGTTCGGTTTAACTTGAAGAAACCATGACAGAAATATTACTTAATGTAATGATAGTACTACTAATTATATATATATATATATATACACAAATATAATAATTATAAATATATATAATTATAATATAAAAAATATTTACCAGAATGTATTTAGCAGAAAAATGTAAATACACAACACAGTATTTCTGGAAAAAAATAGAATTTTTTAAATAAAATCAATTAATTAGAGATGCTTTTGATTATTAATATTTGGCAAAAACTATCTGGTAAAAATAAAACTGAATTTGAGGGAAAAAAAACAAAACATTTTATTGTCACGACACGGTGTGTGGAGGCAGGCAGGACGACGAGGACGACAAGGATTCCAATAATGACTTTTAATGTAGACACAACAAGGCAGATTCAGGCAGGTGAGACACACACACTCGGGGTAACATTCACAATAACCGACAACCAAAGCACAGACTAACAGGAACTAATATAGGGTGGATAATTAGTGGCAGACAGGTGAGCACAATGAGGGTAATTAACTAATGATAGGTACGGGCTAAACCAACAAAAGGGGAAGAAACCACAATAAACAGTCCACAGGGGCGTTACATTTATAGGGCCTTAAATTTATTTATTTTTTGTTCAACTTTTAATAAATTGCTGTTTAATATTGTAAGTTTCATGATTTCAATTAATTAGACGTGCTTTTTGATGAATAAAATTTTATTTAACCATTAAAACAGAGGCTAGAAAAAATAAAACGAAAAAAAGAATCAGAAAAAAAAAAAAGAATTTGGAAGAAAAAAAAAAAACGGAATTTGGGAAAAAATAAACCAGATTTCATAGGGCCCTATATTTGGGTCATTTTTTTGTGTGTGCATCTGTGTATCCATGTGCATATTCATTGTACCTGTATGTTTTCCAGATAATTTTTATGACCCTATCAGTGCATTGGGGCAATAATGAAGTGATTTGTTCCTCTTTTGTAAGTTATTTTGGATAAAAATGTCTGCTAAATGCATAAATGTGAACATAAATGATTGTAAATAATGATCAGAAAATTAGGGGATGGACAAATGGATGGTTTGTTCTTTTGCTTTTGGTTTTGCCTTTTTTCAGTTTGGTCCAACTTATTCTACGTGTTGTCATTCTTAGTGAGACGATTGAGTCTACCATTAAGATGTGGGACTTCCTTTTCTTTCCTACAGCCCTTATATTGAACATTGCGATTCATTGTTGCACAAGCGCTCTGTCCCCTTTTACAGTCGCTGTTCACACTCACAGCAGTTACTTTACGAGTGTGAGCTTCCATCACTTATTGCTTGTACAGGCAACAAATAGCCCCTTAATCATATGTAATATGAACCTCATTAGTTTCAAAGGATTTTGTTCCTGGAGGCACAGTGGCATGTGGGTTTTTTCCTCTTCAAGTAGCATATTATACTCCCAAGTGGATCTTTTATGTCACCTAATAAGGTCTAAAGCCATGTACTCTTTTCTAGTCTCAGGTTGTAAGTATTGCCATTTTTCAGGGTTGTATTTAATTCTGCCGCTAGAAGCTACAGGTTTGTTGTCTCAGAGTCTGTAATGGATTCTTCGCTGTGTGTTCTGTCTTTTGCCAGCCTGTCCCCCGGGCACCTACAAGATGTCGTCACGGCAGCAAGAGTGTTTCCCGTGTCCGGCTAACAGCAAGGCTGAAGAAGAGGGCTCTGTGCTGTGTGTGTGCGAGGACGACCACTTCAGAACTCCACTGGACCCTCCATCCGCACCCTGCACGCGTAAGACAGTCAGGTTCTGTGTGGGGTGAATGTTTATGTGTGCATTTGCGTGTGTACTTATTTGTGCACAGGGATTTATTTATTAATGTGTGTTCTAATGTTTGTACAATCCAATCCTGTTGATTCCTGGTTTTATTTAGTTTACAGTGGGGTTTAGCACTGCTTGTCGTGTGTACAGTTAGGTGATATATGGTAACAATTTAGTTTAGAGACCAATTCTCACTATTAACTATTAGCATGCTTATTACTAGCATATTGGCTGTTTATTAGTATTTATAAAGCACATATTAACCTTATTCTGCATGACCATATTTTAAATCCCTTAAAGGATTAGTTCACCCAAAAATGAACTACTCACCCTCATGTCGTTCCAAACCCGTAAGACTTTCGTTCATCTACGGAAAACAAACTAAGATATTTTTGATGAAATCGGAGAGCTCTCTGACCTTCCATAGACAACAATGCAACTGCAATGTTCCCAGGTCCAGAAACGTAGTAAGGACATTGGTAAAACAGTCCATGTGACATCAGTGGTTCAACTATAATTTTATGAATCTGTGAGAATACTTTTTGTACGCAAAGAAAACAATAATAACATAATTTATTCAACAGTTCTTCTCCCTGAGTTACCTTCTTCCGCCATTTTGGAGAGTACCCCAGAACGTAATCAACGTAATCAGCATTGTTTACGTTCAGCATGCGCGCTGAACGTAAACAATGCTGATTATATTGATTTAGATCCGGTGTACTCTTGAAAATGGCGATAACGAAGACGGTAACGAACGTCTTACGGGTTTGGAACGACATGAGGGTGAGTAATTAATGAGAGAATTTTCATTTTTGGGTGAACTAACCCTTTAATTATACTACATACCTAAACTTAACAACTACCTTACTAACTATTAATAAGCAATAAATTAGGAGGTTGTGGCAAAAG
>NW_015645538.1:3027152-3038659 GCF_001515625.1 Sinocyclocheilus rhinocerous
AATAGTGAGAATTGGTCCCCAAACTAAAGTGTGACCATATATAATGTGTTTAATTTTTTTCAATTTTGAAATGTTTTCTTTCCTGGCTTTATGTGAATTGTTAGCCAACTATAAACCATTCATAGGTTGGTGTCATTGGAGAGTGCTCCAAAAAGCCTGACACAGCAGCATTAGCTCAACCCTTAGCTATTTGTTTGCTTGCCAATGGCAGATGTGGTAGTGAAAACCATTTCCAAAACAATTGTTATTTTTTGCTATTCTGTTTAGTGGCTCTGGTGGCACAGAAATCACACACTTAACCTTTCAATTCTTGTGTGATCAGCCCTTTATTCTGGGCTGAATGAGTCTCTGAGTGCTTATGACTTTTATTTACACCATTAATTACTGAATTGATTAGGCTGCTGTTTTATGAGGGAGAGAAAGACTGTGTGATCGTGTTAATTATAGTATCGATTCTACAGTCACTCTTATGAGCAGATGCCACCAGTTTATTATTGTGTGTGTGTGTGTGTGTGAGAGAGAGAGAGAGAGAGAGAGAGAGAGATTAATAGTGAGAATTGGTCCCCAAACTAAAGTGTGACCATATATAATGTGTTTAATTTTTTTCAATTTTGAAATGTTTTCTTTCCTGGCTTTATGTGAATTGTTAGCCAACTATAAACCATTCATAGGTTGGTGTCACTGGAGAGTGCTCCAAAAAGCCTGACACAGCAGCATTAGCTCAACCCTTAGCTATTTGTTTGCTTACCAATGGCAGATGTGGTAGTGAAAACCATTTCCAAAACAATTGTTATTTTTTGCTATTCTGTTTAGTGGCTCTGGTGGCACAGAAATCACACACTTAACCTTTCAATTCTTGTGTGATCAGCCCTTTATTCTGGGCTGAATGAGTCTCTGAGTGCTTATGACTTTTATTTACACCATTAATTACTGAATTGATTAGGCTGCTGTTTTATGAGGGAGAGAAAGACTGTGTGATCGTGTTAATTATAGTATCGATTCTACAGTCACTCTTATGAGCAGATGCCACCAGTTTATTATTGTGTGTGTGTGTGTGTGTGTGTGAGAGAGAGAGAGAGAGAGAGAGAGAGAGAGAGAGAGAGAGAGAGAAAGAAAAATGTCTATTATGACTGTAAATGACTGAAGACAAAGAATTGAAAGGAGGAGAGACATGATATGGATTGCATTACTTTTCTATGTGTATTTTGCATGCTGCTCTGTTTTGGTAATGTGCCTGTGTGTAGGTGTGTGTGTGTCTGTACCCTAGTGTATGTGCTACATAAGTGAAAAAGCACTGCTGTGTGTGTGTGTGTCCTGTCTTGTGGCGGATGTATCCTGACTGCAGCTGTTCCCCAACGCTCATGGCCACACGTGGACCCCGTTACATAAGCCTTCAGAGCCTTTAAAAATTTATGCTTCTTGCACACATCTAAATTATTCCATACACACACACTCACTCATGCGTGAGCATTTGCGTTACAATTTCATTATCATCTGTAGCATTTATCAGACAAGAGACTCTTTTTCAAAAGCCTAGATCTCAAAATTTAAACTTAATAAATGCATGTATGAGAGAACAATCAGGTCCTCAGGAATGCTGAGTAGTTATGAACCACTTTTTATTATAATGTTTTATACCTATTCTTGGTTCCCACAATTAATTCAGATTAATTCAAATTCCTTTGGTGGCATTTATTGGAAGTGACATTTAGTTAAAAGAAAGATATCACAAGCAGACTTGTAATGTAAAGTAATATAATGTAATGTAATGTAAGGTAATATAATATAATTTAAGAATATTTTAAGAATTATTTAATATAATACAATAATTGTATTTATTATTATTATTATTATTTAATTTTGTGTTTTTTATTTGTTTATTAGCCTATAAGATTTGTTTATTAGATCTTGTTGTATTCATATTTATTATTCATTTTAGTAAGTTATGTAGTGAGTAGTATTCATTGAAATTGATCCACATAAGTCTTTGTTTTTAAATGGAAGTATAAATATATTGAGATTAAATATAGTTAAGACATAATAATTGTTATTATTATTATTTAATTTTGTGTTTTTATTTTATTTGTTTATTAGCCTATTAGATTTGTTTATTATATCTTGTTGTATTAATATTTATTATTCATTTTAGTAAGTTATGTAGTGAGTAGTATTAATTGAAATTGATCCACATAAGTCTTCGTTTTTAAATGGAAGTATAAATATATCGAGATTAAATATAGTTAAGACATAATAATTGTTATTATTATTACATTTTATATTAGTCTTAACTATAATATATCATATCAGATTATGTTATATTGTGTTATATTATATTATGCGTCTTATTTCACTAGTTTTGTTTTTAAATATTTATTAGCCATTTTAGAAGTATTCATAGATAATGGGTCAGATAAAGTTGTTTTGTTTTGTTTGTTGAAATTTATTGTGGATTACTATTTGACGGAGGATGAATGTAAATAAAGATGGTTTCAAGTGATGTTTCAATACACATTTTATTTATTTATTTTTGAGATGACCAGTTTGCAGAAAGACCATCTTGTCAAAAAATGAAAAACAAGCTCCTTGCAGCATATTGAGTCCATCAGCGCAGTGTGTGTGTGTGTTTGAGGGCAGCGGGAGGCACCTGTAGTGCTCTTGGCCTGAGCTGATGATGGGCAGCTTAAAGCCCTGGTGACATTTAAATGGCTTCCTGCTGCTGACAGATTCTTGTCTGACAAACGGCATTAGAGGCGCAAGGCTCCAGCCTCGACCTGCTCCTCCCCGAGTCAACAGAACAGTCACGCTCTACAGGACAGCAGCAATTAACACATCTGATCTCTCTCCTCCTCCCTGCCCCTCTTTTATCACTCTCTCTATTAGATAAGAGGCTCTCATTCATTTTGCCCACATGATTCACCATAAATCAGTTGCAGCTTCTGGGGGAAGTAGTTGTGAATGCCTTTGCAGCAAGCCATTCAGTTCTACAGCCGCTTTAAGGTCCATGATCTTACCATGAAATCAAATGCTTTTTATAGGCTATCACAAAACCCATTTTAAAATCTGAAAAACACAGTTATTGGTACTGCTGTGTTCAAGTTGAATTTCTAAGGTTTATTTTTTTTCAGTGTTACTGTGTAAATTGTATGTGCTTTTTAAATCTAAATCTCGTCTGCACTGAGTGGAAATGGAGAAATTCTTTGTATTTAAATTGGGGCTGTGCAATATTGAAAAAAAAATGCGATATGCGATAACTCATTAAATAATGCAATATTCGATATGCGATACGATAATGCTTAAAGTGCCACATGCTCAGATGAAAGTTTTACTCAGCTGTTGCTGAGTCAGTTCTGTGAACTTCTATAACTATCTTGTGTCATATATATATGGTTATTTGTATGTATGTATGTACCAAGAGTTCCTGTAAAACCACAACAAATTCCTTGTTTGCGCACACTTAAGTGGTGAATAAAGCTCATTCTGATTCTGATTCTAATAAGAAAGCACCCCTACAACAACTTCTGAAAGTGAACGGTAGTGTTTTACTCTAGCATTACATAAAAATGTCATTTTAACATTAGTGTAATCATTTTAACATGAGTTTAGGAACTGAATAATAAAAAGGAAAAATACAACACTGCTTAGTATTTACTCTATGAATTCAATATGCTCTGATTCTTATTTAAGCTACAAAAGTTATTTAGGTAAGAGCAGTGAGTGATTTTCTCTGTCTTTTGTTCATGGCCCCAAATATTGCAAGCTGTAGCGATATGCATATTGCGATATGTACATTTGCGATATTTCGATAATTTCGATATATTGCACAGCCCTAATTTAAATTCAAGAGAAGCAGACAGTCCTACATTATGATAGTGGCCAAAATATTTGTGTGAATTATTAAGCAATTGTTTTAATTTATTTTAATCACATTTCAAAGTAAATTAACTTTTTTACAAAGTTTTGCCAGTTTTAAGATATAATTAATCTCAAATACATATGTTAATTTTGTATTTTACCTTGTTTTATGCTTTTAGTCAAGCGGGTTAATAATAACAGTAATAATGGAAAAATACATGCATCATTATTATTATTATTATTAGTAGTAGTAGTAGTAGTAGTAGTAGTATTAAAGGGATAGTTCACCCCAAAATTGCAAATTCTGTCCTTCATTACTCACCCTCATGTCGTTCCAAACCCATAAGACCTTTGTTCATCTTCAGAACACAAATTAAGATATTTTTGATGAAATCTGAGAGATTGCTGACCCTCCATAGACAGCAACGCAACTACCCCATTCAAGGCCCAGAAAGGTAGTAAAGACATTGTTAAAATAGTTGTAAATAAATAAAATGTGACATCAGTGGTTCAACCGTAATTTTATGAAGCTACGAGAATACTTTTTGTGTGCAAAGAAAACAAAAATAATGACTTTATTCAACAATTTCTTCTATTCTGTGTCGTGTAATTTGTGTTCTGAAGATGAAAGATCTTACAGTTTTGGAACGACATGAGGTTGAGTGATTAATGATAGAATTTGCATTTTTGGGTGAACTATACCTTTAACTGCAACAACAACATTAAAACCTCTTGTTTTAAATGTCGCCAAGTGATTACAAAATGAAAACACTTTGCTTTTTCATTTTAATTCTGCTGCCACAGATTCAGTCAAATTACATGTTGGCACATTTACATGAAACGGCTTTTCCTCTCTCTGTATTTGTATGAATGGAGTTTTTGCTAGTGCATGAGAACTGTGTTTGTCTTTGCCAATGCCCTCAATACTCAATGATCTCTCTTTGACTGTCTTCCATGGCCTGAGTTCATTTCAAGCTCCGTTCAGCTTTACCCAGTTGTAGCTAATTGGGTTAAATTATTAAAAAGAATTACAGTTCTTTGAGGGGTAATTATCATCATGTTAATTAGAGTATGTTCAGATGACATTTATTTAATGCTTAAGATTTAATTTTTTTTGGTAGTGGTGGTGGTACTGAACACTTCGGTACTTTTTGTTTTAATCAAGCATTACAAACTTAATTAATTTATTTATTTTTACACACAGGCCCCCCCTCTCCGCCTCGAGATCTGGTCTACACCCTCAAACAGTCTACGCTCATTCTGGAGTGGGCCACTCCGAATGACTCAGGCGGCCGAGGGGATCTCACCTACAGCATAGGCTGCCGGCGATGCGTCGGCCCCCCGCGGGCCCCGCAGGTGCAGTGTGAACCCTGCGGAGCCAGCGTGGGCTTCGTACCACAGCAGAGCGGCCTGACGGAGTGCACAGTCACCGTAGTCAACCTGCTGCCCAACTCCAACTACTCCTTCAGCGTGGAGGCCCGGAACGGCGTCTCAGAGTTACTCCCCAACAAAAGGTTCTACACGCAGGTCAACATCTCCACCAGCCTTCCAGGTACATTCTTCATAAAATATTGAAACTTGTGTTTACTTCGTATTAGGGGTGTAACGGTACATAAACATGATGGTTCGGTACGTACCTCGGTTTTGACACCACAGTTCAGTATGGTTTCGGTAAAGCAGGGAGGAAAAACGAAACATAAAATTGCTTTTTTTAATTAAACAGTGGTTTACTGAACAAATTGCTCTTTCTTTGAATAAATTCAATTATAATTAAAATTTTCTATAGGGATGAAAATCTACCTCAGCTTATGATCTAAACTATATGCAGCCCTTTTCCATTACTATAAGGTTACAATTAACAACAGAGCCCAAATGTAAATTTAATTACTATTTATTTTTAAACATAATAATCAGCACTTAACTTAAAAAATTGTATGCAAATATGTAAACTGCAAATGCAGTTTTTAAATGAACTTCTAAATTATAAAATGTATATTTGTTGTTGAAATATATTAATTTACACAGTGGCTGTCATAACTTGTTTCATACCAAATTGATTTAAACATACATTAAATAATTAAGACATCACTAACAGGTAAAGTAAAATATAATGAGTACAAAATCTAATATTTCGCAAAATGCTCTTCTCTAGACTTAATTTCTCTAGCAATCCAAAGAGCTGTGGACTTTGACTTGCCTGAGGTAAATTAAATGCTATGTGAAATTTTGTTTTGATGTCATTCATTCATGTTTATTTCACGTTAAAACTAGTAGTAGAACTAGTAGTTCATTGGAAGTTTCCAATGAAGATCCACTCGTGCAGTGGTTAAAACAATGCTGTATTTGTTCGGTACAGATTTCGTTAAAGAATTTTCGGTATAAATATGTGTACTGTTGCACCCCTACCTAGTATCTTTCCCTGTATTTCCAAATAAAGTGCCTCAGTGAGTCAAAGTTCACTTTTTTTATGAGGATAAAGTAGGGCTGGGCGATATAGCTAAAAAATGTATCAACGATATAATGTTTCATATCGTTCGGTATCGATAATTATTGACATTTTTTATAACCTTTTTTAAAAAGAGCAATAGAATTTTTTTTTTATTTAACCACTGTATTTTTAAATTAACCTTAGCATGTGTGAGTGTTTGTGTGTGCTGTCTGCGTCACTCATAGCACGTGCCTATATCGTGCACTATATCGATCATTTTTTATATTGTTATCGAAGAAGTTGTACCGTCGATAAATATTGATACTGTTTTATCGCCCAGGCCTAGGATAAAGCCTGTTTAGCAAGAGGCAGTTCTGTAAAACACAAGATAGCGCTGCTTTTTTTCTCTTTATATGTCTGATGTCTGATGTCATATGATCCCACATTACAGCTTTTGCATTAGTCAGTGTAATGTGGATGGTGAATGCTGGTTTGCATGGTTTTTTTTGTCTTTTAGTGGTTGTCTTGCTCCTGATGTTGGCAGAGACCGTATTTGAGGACGCTGTCCTCTCAGTAATACTGCAGCAGATGTTTTCACTCATCTCCATTTGATTTGAGTGAAATAGTTCCTTTTTGAGCCAAATGAGGTTGTGACAAAGCAGCTTATTCATCTTAGTGCTTCTCAGTTTCATTGCATCCTCGTGTCGTTGATGTCTTTCCATACCATGTGGGATTAAACGACGTTCCTGTCCTCTTTAATGAGATCGGCAGCAGTGGTCAGTGTTAGTGCTATTTTTATTATTATTGTTTTTTTATTATTATTTTGGGTTAGTGGATATATAATGGTACACATGAGTATTATCAAAAAAAAAAATACACAAAACATTTACATGTTTTTACCGTTAGTTGAGATGGACAATTTATTGAGGCTTAGTGCTGAACAACAGAAACTACACAATTACAAATCCGCTGCTAGCAGTTTATGTCCACTTTTTTTTTTAAGTTGAAGACTAAATGTTCTGCACATAATTGGAGATTATAGTCATTTCTTTCAGGTGAAATTGCCATTTTTCTGCTGTTTTATACCAAAATAAAGAGAAATTGGTGTCTGAATGCAGTGTAATTCTCAAAGACCCCTTTGCTAGTCACAGAATTCAGTAAACAGCTAAGTTTATGGGTAAGTAAAAGACCAGAATTGTGCTCATAACAGAAATGAATGATGTCATAATAATAATAATAATAATAATAATAATAATAGCTTTTTTGACTTTTTAGACTTTTTGTGACCAAATGATTTCAAAATATATTTGCCATTTAATTTTTTTAATTTTTTGTTTGTTTTGTGGGCTCATAACAGAAATTACTAATGTTATTAATTAATTACTGAGAAATTACTAATGTAACATAATCATACCTGCATAACGTAAGACTATTGTCCATTTTTAGAGTCATACTATGTCAAAAACATAGTTTTACAGCTAGAATGCACCTAGTTTTGTGTTCCTGTACAGGTATGTGTGTGTATCTGTAAATAGGTTTTGCTTATTTTGTGGAGCCTACAGTAAATGTCACCATAAGGATAGTAAAACCTCACATTACCTCCAGCCAACAGCCTTCATGAGGTAAATGGCTTATTAACATAGAAAATAATGTCTTAATGCAGAAAGGCTCATGTGAGGGTTTGTTTAGGAGCTAGAAAATACCTTTAGCACAATGTAATATCAGCATAACTGATAATAATGGAATGGAAAGTGCCCACCGTGGTAAAAAACACAGACGTGCGTTTGTGCATGTCGACCCATGAGCGCACACTCCATTTTTAGTGCTGACCAATTACAAAATGAAGTTGTATAAGAGCAGCATCTGGAGTCAAGCAGGGCTTAGTGAACAGCTGGTGTGTGTTTGTGTGAGAGGTCAGTTCTAAAGAGTTATACACGCATACTGTACATACATTGTATGCAATATTATGTAAATGCCCGGTTACACACTTCAGAAATCACTTGGAGTATTAGACCCTCACCTGTGTCGTCAAATGCCTCTACAGCTGATATTAACTCCCTTTACACAACACCCAAATTAACACAGACCCACTGAGCCACACACACATACTGTACAGAGTCACACAGACTCGCACTCACATTACTGCTTGCTCAGATCCTTCAATGATCTCAGAGTGCCCGAACACAAAAGCTGAAATAAGCAGTGCAGGAGCCGCATGTTTATTAATGGAGGAGATCTCTTTCATCAAGACTTATACACTCTCAGATTTTGCTTTCCATTAAGAGTAAATTGCAGAGCGTTTATTTGGCACTCGACTCCTGCGCCTTTCATTATTTGATACTCTTCCCAACACAATTGCTTTTTCTCAGCCAAAAATTACTCTTTCTTGTCTCTCACACCTTTTCAGTAGTCTATTTCTCTTTCTTTCTCTCCTTTGCCCTTCAGGCAGAGTCCAAATTAACTTTTTTTTCACACCTGCCAAAGCAAGTGAATTGAGAACATTTGCCAGCCATGAAGCAGTTTATATAGATTTTTTTCCAGGATATATTAGGATATATATGTTTTGTTTTTTCAGGATCTTTTGATGAATAGAAAATTTGAAAGAACAAAGAAATCATAAAGAATCTTTGAGAAGAAATGTCTTTACTGTCACCTTTTGGTAATTTAATTGGTCCTTTCTGAATAAAAGTATTAATATTCTTTAAATATATAATAGATATAATCATTTATTATGTAATAATTAATTGTTTTATTGTTTAATTACTATATTTATAATTTATTATTTTATTATTATTATTATTTATTTTCATTTGCTATGACACTGGCAAATATTTTGTTATCTACTCACCAAAGCCAGATTTTAAATTGCATTTGGCACTTGGTTTGTATGTTAAATTTGGACCTGGGTCTCAGGTATAAATCATATTCCTTTGTGTTTTCATCTTTGTGTGCTTGAAGTCGTGTGGGGTAGCCAATAACACAAGTCTTTAATTTTTATGTGTGTTGCATATTCTAACTTAATTTTGCTCTCTTCTCCTGTTCCATTCTCAATAAACACACCATTATTCTCTCCCTTACCCAGCACAGGCTCAAGGTTAACTGGAGCTCTCAGAGGAAGTGCTATTACTTTATTGTGATGTACAGTCTCAGAGGCAGCTGTGTGTTTGAGCTCTGTGATTAGAGTCGGTGCGATTGCAAGCCAACACAAAGGAGTTTAACTGACTAGAGGCTGAGATCAGTGCCATGCTTGTGTTGAATGTGCATGTTCTGTGTTTATTGGCCCTTTGTTGAACTCTCTGTACAAATGAAATATAAGCATGCTGATCATTTTGAGAGCAGTTTGCAGTGACCAAATCGGGTCACTCGGCAGCCATCTTAGTAAAGCCCCCGGACATATGTTTTCTATGTAGGTAAATGGCATGCAAGTACTGCTCCTATCTACTTGAATAGGGGAAGACATTTTAATTCCCTGAAATGTCAAAATTACATTTAAAGGCACAATATGTATGATTTTTTTATTAAAATATCCAAAAACCACTAGAACAGTGTTATATATTTTGCCGACTTGTGTACTTACATTATTACAAATGTTTCGAAGAATGTTTAAATCTAGAGAAATAAGCAATTTTAACTAGTGACACAAGCCGTGTCTATAGTGTCATTGTGTCGCCTGCCAATGACGTCATAACCCCTCGATTTCCGGTTTTGTTTTGTAGAAAACATGGAAACACCAAAGACACTTTAATATGTTGTGAGTTTTAATAGACCGGTGACGACCACACAGAGTAGCATTGTAACAGAACTTTCAAACGGATCTAGTATGATAAAACAGCGCTGCTTTACCCCACATACGCACGACCGGAAGGAGCGGAAACGGTCGACTGTGGCATAATAGAAGCTCCGCTGCTTTCGAGCCGTGTGTCACGCTCGTTCAGCGGCATAGTTTCTCTTCGACGGCTTCCAGCCTCACCCTGCTTCATTCTACAACGTTAATAAATCATTAGCTCAACCATGAACATGATTTCTGCCCGAGTCCCGTCGAATTGCATCGGCTGTGGGGATGAAGACGACAACTCCCATGATTCCACACTCAGTCACGGCGTCATCAAACTATGCCTTTGTTTCTTTGTTTGTTTTGAATACGCGCCCTCCAGCGGCGAAAACTTACATATTGTGCTTTTAGTAAATATTTGTAATCAGCTGTAAAATGTGGTTCATAGCAATATTAATGCATTTCATGAGTTTAAAGGGATAGTCCACTAAAAAATGACAATTCTGGCATCATTTATTCATGTGGTTTCAAACTTGTGTGACTTAATTTTTTTCTGTGGAACACAAAAAAAGATATTTAGATTAAACCAAACTGTTTTGGTTACCATTGACTTCCATTGTACTTTTTGTCCATAATGTGAACTGAAACTTTGCTTACCAACATTTTTCAAGCTCATTGTTTAGTTTTATATGCTAAACAGTTCTGGTACTGTGTTGGGTCACCATTTGAAGGGATACTTCAAGGGATGCAAAAATGAAAAGTGGTGTCCAGTATTGCTTTGGACCCCATTGTGTGTCATTGTATAAAAGATAAACAATTGAAACTTTCTTCACAATATCATATTTTATTTCATACAGGTTTCACGACATGAGTAACATGATGACATATTTTCATTTTCGGGTGAACTATCCCTATCCCTTACCCAACTATCCTTATGTGTAATGTAAAAAATTAACAACCAAACCAGTGTCAAAAATCAGTTGAGAATCACTGTTAGTGCCCATCAAGTTCCAAATAAAAAGAGAAAATTAACAAATTAAAAAAGGTTCTATATACAGCTATCCACTGAATTATCCCTATACTATATTATTTTGAAATTAAATATATTTCATTTTTTCCTTTCTCTTTAGAGTGTTACAAGCTCTTGGTGCATAAAGAAGATCTGTAAAGTTGCAAAGACTAAAGTCTCAAATCCAAAGAGATATTCTTTATAAAAGTTAAGAGTTAGCCACACCTACCTAAAACGGCTCGTTCGAACACGCCCCCACATATCTACCTCACTATGTGGGAAGATATGCATAACGCCGCCCAAATGTTCACACAAAGAAAGAAGGAGTAACTTTTATTCTCGCTGTAATATTGAAAAGTGAAAAGTGAAAAAGTGAAAAGTGACGTGACATGTGGCCAAGTATGGTGACCCATACTCGGAATTAGTGCTCTGCATTTATCCCATCC
>NW_015645538.1:3038786-3057675 GCF_001515625.1 Sinocyclocheilus rhinocerous
ACATGGTTTTGTTTACGCGGCGCGATGCAACGCAACGCAACGTGTAAAAAGACAGTATAAGTCATTATAATTTGTAATTATGTCCCCACTGGATGCAACGAATGCCTCGTTTGTAATGGGTTTTAATGTTTATGTCTTGTCGCTCCGGCCGGACACGGCATCAACAGTATGGTAGGGGCGTAACATTTCCGTCTCACGGTTGAGGTATTCGGCCAATCACAACGCATTGGATAGCTGGCCAATCACAGCACACCTCGCTTTTTCAGATCGATGAGCTTTGTAAAAATCGACGCGTTTCAAAAAGGCGGGGCATAGAGGAGAAACAATAATGTACAGTATGTGGAAAATAATGTGTTTTTTTAACTTTAAACCGCATAAACACATTTCATTACACCAAATACACAAAATAATGTTCTTTTTAGCAGCATCATATGACCCCTTTAAAGGAGAAATTTTTAAGCATAAAAACTTAAAACTTTATCTAATAATCTTTGTCATGTTTATAACTTTGACAAATAATTTTTTAGAGTGCATATTGTTGAATGGTTCAGTTACATAAAATGACTATTACTGTGGTATATATTTTTGGTCACGCTGCCCATCCCTACTGTATGTTGAGCTGTTGATTTTGATTTTAGAAAAACCTTAGTAAGTGTTACATTTTGGAGTACGTATAATGTAATAGGCTTAAATCAAGCAGCTTCCTTCCTAACTATGTGAGCAATAATCTGAATTTAGCAGAAGAAATCAGTCAGAAATACACACGCACCCATAAACAACCCCGCAAAGGTTCACAAGTGTATAAAAACTTTGTGTCTAATCAGCTGTGGAGGTCCCTGGAGATCCGAGGCAGGAGGAGTTCCTGTCCCTCACGGGACCTCCTTCCCTGCGGCCTCTCAAGAAAAGAAGCCAAGCAACCTCTCCTTTCAAGCCGAACCTCCCAATAGGGCCTGCGGTGGGCCGATAAAGTCCGGCTCAAAGCCTCCTTCTCAAATACAGGGAAATCCGTTTGGTCAGGGTGCATTTCTCATCGACCTGTGGTCTTAAACCCTACATTGGCTAAGAGCCAACGCTGCCGACTGTAAACCGTGCGCTGTAAAGCTCCACAGACCTTCTTCGCAGCGTGGAGACACCACTGAGCCCTTATCCTGAGAGGAAGTTTAATATTTCCCATTGGGAGAGCGAGAGAAGGGATTGGATATCAGCTTTAGTTTAGGGTGGGGGTGAGAGTGTGCCCTCAAAGTCACTAATGCAGTATTCATAAAGGTCACTTTTGTGTCATATTGTCTCAGAACACAGCAAGGGCGTCAGTCCCATCATGCTCTCTGCTTGCGTGGAGCCCGTCACGGTTAAGTGAGGTAATATTGCAGCAGTACACTAGAGCGTGTTGACATGTACACAGATACATGAAGAGAGACAGCACAAACACTGGCTTATATGACAGCTTCAACGTATAAGCTAATCCCTGAAGGTACGAGCAATAAAATTTCTAATATTCTTCACAGTACTAGTGATAGACTGATATATTGGACAGGGCGGTTAATCGCTTGAGATTCAGCCATTCTGAGACTTGAGATTATCGGATTAACCGAAGCGTGTCGGTTGCACTTTCTGCTGAAAGCCTCGTCAATTGATAACATGCATTTTCCAACAATGAGTGAATTCTGAGTAATTCACTGTTATTGTTCATTACAGGTCCACATAGGTATGACTAAAATCAGTCATTTTATATCACTGAAAAAATCATTTTGTTCTTAATTACCCTAAAAGGTTGTTTATACGTATATTAAATAAGCATTTTCTAATGCCTGTTTTTGTATAATCCAGTCTATTAAATAGTTCATCAAAAAGGATAAAGTACCCTTTAAATTACTGACACTGTAATAATTCATTGTAATATTTTTTTTTTTAAATGCCTCATACACCATTTAATACTGTTGATCTGAAAATTTGATCCGAATTATTTTTCTCTTGTCTCTTATTTTTCTCTTTTTATTTATTTTATTTATTCCTTGTGTTCATAAATATATTTATTTATATTTATATTCTAAATAAATATTTAAAAAATAAAAGTAACATAGTCATACCACCCAGGCCTTGGACATTTGTGCGTTAACATCTGACTGTGCATTTGCAAGCTGGCTTGTGCCACAGTACATGCTACAAATTTAATTTAACTAGACATCTGTTGAGGCATTATTTTTTTCCCAAAGTTAAATCAGTGTGAATTTATAAACTGAAAGAAATCTGACGGCATTCCAACCCCTATGATTTGTAAAGGCTTTTTGTCACCATGGATGAGTCACTTATTTTTTGGCGTATTTTCTGTGGTAGATAAATAACCCCATCGGCTACATGAATGCGCAAGTGCTTCATTCAGATCTTTAGAATCACACATGACACATAGTAATTTTTAAAAGTGCCTCATACAACATTTAATACTGTGGATCTGAAAATTTGAGGGTTTAAATCTGAATTTTGAGCCAGCCATGAATAAGACCCAAACAAAGAGCGGGCAGATTTGGGTCACATCTTCTCTCAGATCTGAGTTTGGACAGCTCTGCTTTTGATAGATTGCAGCTCTTTTACACCAGAACACACTTTCCATAGTTGCTCAACAAAGCCCCAATGTTTTCACGATTGTTTCAGGGAGTTTACGCGCCCGATGTGTGTGTGTGTGTGTGTGTGTGTGTGTGTGTGTGTGTGTGAGAGGGAGACAGGCAGAGGGGAGGGGTCAGTGTGGAGGGATTGACATTTCAATATCTTCAGAGGATTTGGTTTGGATGCTTTAGATGGCTGAGGCCTGTGGAGCTCTCTGGGGTCTGGCACCTCTGCGCGCCTCATCAGAGGAAGGGTGGGGTGAGAGGGATAAGAGGATGACATAGGGTGAAGGACAGCAGGATACATGGCCCAAAGAGGACAGAGAGAGAGAGAGAGAGAGAGAGAGACGTGTGTGTATGTATGTCAGCCTTACTTTCTTCTGTGGAACACAAAAGAAGATATTTTGAGTTTGTTTTTTTTTTGGCCAAACAGTGAAAGTCAGTTGGGTCCAAACCGTCCAGTGCTGTTTGGACTCACTGACTTTAAATGTATAGACAAAAACTGTTAATTATCTTATTTAGCATTTCACAGAAGAAAGAAAATCATACAGGTTTAGAACGACTTAAGTGATTAAATTATGACAGATTTTTTTTTTTTTTTTTTTTTTTCTATCCCCATTAAGAGTAAAACGAATTCAAACATATATTCAAACTTGTATTTTGCATTTTTATAAAAAAGTTGAATTGAAACATTTACTATGTTCCAAAGAGCATCTCAACCCTTCTTTGTTTTCAATATTTCAAATCCTTAATGTTCTGTTTACTACCAGGTTGTGGTCGTATCATTACAATCTATTTTTTTTAGCTTTTGTTTCTTGAAAAGCCAAATTGTGAACAGTATTTGATTGAACGATTGTTGAATGAATGGTGAAAGACTTTTTTCAACTTTAAATACAACCGTTTAAGTTAAAAAAATTTATTCTAACATATATATTACATTTATGGGAATAAAGACACGAAATTGTGAAAATAATCTCATAAGCCTTTTACAACAATAAAATAGTAACAGTTTAAAAAATTCAATTTAATCTTGTTTTAGGGTGGCACTTATACGGTGGTGTATTTTCAGATAATTTCATTTGAATTTAGTTTGTTTCATATTTTCTAAATATTTTAGATTTATGCTTAACACATACATTTTTGAATTTAACTAAATTGAATCTTGAAATCTTAAATCTTGAAAAAGAAAATTTTTAGTGGATTTATTTCCAAAATAAACTAACATTCCTGGCTGTTTTGTAGTACCTGCTGCTCTATGCAACCTTCCAAAGAATCCCAGCATTAGAAAGTTTATTTTTACTCTCAGAAAAAAGTTCAAAGCTGACACTGTGCCCTGGTAAAAAGCTATATATTAACCCCTATTAGGTGCATATTAGTACCTTAAAAGTGCATTTTAGTATTTTAAAAGTACACATTAGTGCTTTAAAAGTACATATTAGTGCCTAAAGTGTACAAATTAGTACCATTTGAAAAGTTATTGCCCCAGTAATAGTTTTGCACCTTTCTTCTGAGATACCTGACCATTACAGTCCGACTTCAACAGTTTGACCAATCAGCATCTTAAATGCTTGTTTCTCTCTCCCTCCTCCCGTCAGAAGCGACACACTCTCAGAAGCTCAAATCTTCCAGCTCAATTCACAGCACTTCCGTGCATTTGCTCTGGAGTGTGCATTACCGCACCCTCTGTCTCTCTCCCTAACAAGGGAGCTGCTCTCTCGGTCTGCACTAATGGGGGAAAATGAGAGAGCACAAGGCTCCAGCAGCTCTAAAAGAGATTGAGTCATCACCCTCCATTCAGCGCCACACTCATCCAATTTGGCCCCCTTTGTCACAGAGTGCAAAGGATTTTAATTGGTTGCAACGCAACTTCTTTTCCTCACCCTCTGCGAGGGCTCGCTTTTACCATTTGAGGTCTTTGTGGTAATCACGGCTTGTTATGTGGCATGCAAGGAGTTGGATGTTGGATTGAGCGCACACACATACACGGCTAGACATCCTTAGATCATCAGAGTGTTGCAAAGAGCTCTAAAAGAGTGACGAGCAGCTAAAATGAATCAGGCTCTCAAGTCAAAGGGAGGTGAGTGAATGCATGAAAGGAGACGAAAACTGACTAAATGCCCCTCTTCCTTAGTCTCACCCTCGTAAATGTTGAGATCTTTATTACACTGAGTGTTGGAGCTGGGTAATATATTTGCAATATACTGTAGTCGTGATTTTGTTGATGATATAAAATTAGGAAACATTGTGGTTTAATGCAGTCTTTATTTAGCCATTAAGTTTAAAGAGCGTGTCATTAGATTAGTTTTGCCATTCTTGGTCTGCGACTCATGAATATAAGACAGCTGTGAAGTAACGTCTTAAACTTGAGTAGCTAAAAGCTTCAGAGTTGTTCAGTCAACTAATTTCAGATATAAAACTTGGATTCAGTGATTGTTTTGTCAACACACAAATGGATCATGGAAGTCCCTGCATAGCATTTGTCCACAATTGTTAAAAAGATTTGGGTCAGTGTATTAATGTATATTTTATATATTTATTTTATTTATTTAATGAAACATTAACACTTTTATTCTGCAAGTATTAATTACATTGATCAAAGGTGACAGTCAAGACACTTGTAATGTTACAAAAGATTTTTATGTTAAATAAATGTTGCTCTTTGTAACTTTGTTTATCAAACAATCCTGAAAAAAATGTATTACAGTCTCCACAAAATTAGTACAGCTGTTTTTAACATTGACTGATTGATAATAGTAAGAAAATGTATTGAGTAGCAAATCGGCATATTCGGTTTTTGACTGCTGAAAATCACAGGAATAAACAGGAATAAATTACATACAAAAGAGAAAAAAAAATAGAAAACAGATATTTTAAATTGCAATAATATTTCACAATATTACCGTTTTATTGTGTTTTTGATGACGACAGTGCAGCCTACTAAAAAAGTTTAATAGAAAACACATTAATATTAATATTTGTAAATCCCAGATATCATCAAAAAGCTAAAAAATATCTAAATATATATGTATATGTTTGTTTTGCGCATATCTCTGTGTAATAAATAGCTCAAAATTGCATTTTTGACGGGTTATTATGCATGCAGAATGTGTGTATGAGTTGTTCAGGACGCTTTGTGTCTCTGTGTGTGTGTGTGTGTGTGTGTGTGTGTGTAGCTGTAGGGGGTTGATGAGTTGCTCTGTCTCCACTCCCACTGCTCAGGCAATCTTGTGATGAGACCGATGGCCTAATGCTTGGATTGACAGCTGTCTGTCATCTCTGGGGGAGATGGTTTGCTATCTGCCAGACCACCCCGTCTCTGGTTCTTTTCTTTGCAGTCAGTGCTGCATAAATGCTTTTTTATGTGTGTGTGTGTGTGTGTGTGTGTGTGTGTGTGTGTGTGCGTGCGTGTGCATTTCTTTTACACAGAGCTAGTTTTTCTTACTTCTCAATTCAGTCTAACTTTGCTGCACTTCACATGAACTCTTACAGCTTAAGTGTGTTGTCTGCCTGTGCTGTCGGCTTGTTTTACGCTCGGTCTGTAGCTTACAGCATTGTTGCTGCTTTGTGTCTGGAAAATGAAGCTCCTTATATTTCTGTCAGCCCCCTCTCTCTGTGTTTTTCCCTTTTTCATTCCCCCCTCCCCATTTCCTCTCTATTTATAAGATAGGTGAATAATAAGCTTCTAACATTGAATGTTTCTGCTTACATCTTCAGGGGTGTTTTTGTGTAGAATGTTCAGATAGATAGATAGATAGATAGATAGATAAATAAATAAATAAAAACACTTCCCCTTTAATTATTTACTGTTTAATACTTTCTTCTATCCTACTTTCTTCTACTATATACTAATATAATAATTGTTAATATGCTAATTTATACTAATACTTCCTTCTAATATGCTGTGGCAACCCTGAATTTAGTGGCTCTGTAGAGCTTTAAAGGGGTCATATGATGCTTTTTTAAAGATCATTATTTTGTGTATTCGCGTAAGTAATCTTAAAGATTCCTAAATGCATCTACTTCCGGAAGGCCAAATAAAGTGCTTTTGCTTTCGCCTAGAAACACACAGCGTCTCCCTGACATGGCTGCATCAACACTAACTGCGGTTACTGAAACCACGCCTTCTTTCTTTGCGTGAACATTTGGGCGGCATTATGCTAATATTTCCACATAGTGAGGTAGATATGTGGGGGCGTGTTAGAACGAGCCGTTTTAGGGGGGCGTGGCAGAGTCTTAACTTTGATAAAGAATATCTCTTTGGTTTTGAGACTTTAGTCTTTGCAACTTCAGGGATCTTATCTATGCACAATCAGCTTGTAACACTCCAAAGAGAAAGGAAAACTTGAAATCGCATCATATGACCCCTTTAAAACATTGCTCTGTTTGTTTGCGCAACACTCACTCCAACCAATGACATGGGTTGGGGGCGGGTCTATCTGTTAGGCCAGCCAGTGGTTGATGAATTTTTTTCAAATGTAAACCTGTGTGAAAACAGTCATTGTTTTTGTAGCTTGGTGTTGGAAATAATGCAGAAATTACACATTGTATCTTTAGGGACACTCATAATTCTGAGGTAAAGAATTTGAAATTCAATGCTATTACTATTGGCAAATCTGATTCATTTATTCGCCTTTTTCTGCCTTCCGTCTCTGTTTGCTGTTCCTGCACTCGTTCTTTGCTCTTTTTCTTCTTTTTTTAAAAGCATTTTTCTCCCATTTATCTCCTTTTCCTCACCATTCACCACGCTTTCTCGTTCCCTCTCTTCCTCTCCCCCTCCACCTCCGCTTCCTCTTCCCTTCCTGCTTCCTTTCATTCCCCCGTCTCTCTGTCCCAGGTGTACGTAGGGTGTTGTAATATCATTCGTTAGATGGAAATGTATATGTCTTGCAGGCTTCAGTCCCTGCTCCTCTATCTCACCCTCCCAGCAGGCCGACGGAAATCCCCTCTTCCACATCCTCCCTCTTTCCCTCCCTCTATTCTATCCTTCCCGCTCTCCCTGCGATAATATAAATGATAATAGCAACTCTATCAACCTGCCCAGCTGGTGAGGCATACTGGGTAATGTGTACAACCATTTGTTTGTTTAGTTCAGAATATTTTTTCTTTATTTATTTCTTGGTAGCGGATTGTAAATGTGTGCGTGTGTGGAATGTGCTGTGTACGTATGCAGCTTTTTGGCCACATTTTGGGGTGGATAATGTGGTGAAAAAAAAAACTTTTGTCATTTTGGAATATCTACAACTTTGTCAGTGCATAATGTATCATGTCATATAATGAATTTTGAGTATATTCAACAATGTTTTAATGGTTGAATGTTTAATTCAAAGTATGTACTTTTGTGCTGCATTGATGAAGAGCTTGACTCCTTATCCTCACAGAGCCCTGCAGTGGATGTGTGTAAACTGTAATACGCACACACACTTTCTCCCTAACTGCAAGGTTATCTCAAACCTGGAGGCAACTCATGCTCTGCGAGACTGCAGTGATATAGCAGTGGCGTACGTGTCTATGTTTGTGTGTTATCATGCATGACTTGACTATTTGGTCACGTTCCCCACTGCCATTGCTGAGGGCAAGATCTCATTTCACCCTGCCAGACTATTGCAACCCTGTATTTCTCTCTCTCTACAGTCAGCAGCGTTTCACTGCCAGTTGTCAAAAACATTGCTAACTGGCTGTATTGAAAGAAAACACACTCTGAATTTTTTTTGTTATTTGCACCCGTTCTACTCTTTCACACACAACAGTCCTTTAAGTGGATGATACTGTAAGTATTTAACAGAAGCACCACGATTAGCCGGATGTAGTCGCTGCAGTGGCGCGAGCCAAAGACTGCAGAGCCAATAGAAGGAATTCTCCAGACAGTAATGAGACGACTGAGGATGAGAGAGAGACTTACGCATTTATTCACAGGAAGATGTCCTGAGGGAGTGACGTGTGCTTGCCTGCACGCTCTGATAGCACACTGCTCCGTGCCAAACGGAGTTTCCAAAACGCCCCTGCTGAAAGAATCTGTGGCTCTGCCACTGCAAAAAAAGCCATGTTGGCTCTGTCTAGAGGGCAATACAGACTGCTCAAGAAATCCAGTTCCTCCTTTACTCTTGTGACCACTGGCATGCTGCAAAGATGATTTTCTTTATCAGAATGTTGGATATCAAATTAATATGTGTTTTCCATTGGCAAGTCAGTGTTATTTTAGTGTTATGTACTTTTATAGTATATATATATATATATATATTTTTCATTTAAATTTTTAACAATTAATATGTTTTTAAATAATTAATTATTAAAATTATTTAATTATTTATTAAATTAACAATTTTTTATATTTCTATTTTTTATTTATACCAACAATTTTGCTTTTAAGATTAAGTTAGACATAGAAACAAGTGCAATGAAAAAATAATATTTAATATCAGTTATACATAGAACTGATAAATTAGAAAATTTAATTTAAAAATCTAAAATACATAAATTAATTTTTATAATTTTGTGTATTTAGCATGCATAAAATGCTAGTTTTTAAGTCTTAGCAAAACAAATGAATCAGCAAAATTAATCCAGAAATGTTTAAAATGCCATTTCCATAAACTCATTGGCGGTTATTTTATATATAATTTTAGTACTTCAACTTAAATTTTATTAGCTATTTGCCAAGGCAATGTTTTATTTAATATTTGTATTATTTATATTTATTTTATATTTTTATTTCAACTTTATTTCAATTAGCAATTTTTTTTTTACATTTTTTAGTTTCAGTTAACAGTAACATCACTGTGGCAAATATATGAAAACCTTTTTTGTAGTGCATTGATCGGGGTTTAAAGATGTCATGTTCACATTTACCTAATAGAGTGTTTGTGTATGCTGTGAATGCATATGTATGTGTGTTTATGTGTGTGTTTGAAAGGTTAACCTGTAGCGTAACACCCTAACCTGTCTTACAGAGGTCAGTTCAATATCGCTGTCCGATTCAGAACATTGTAACCTTCAGTTTGGCGCCTGCAGTGATGGAGTTACACTCAAAGCAATTCATCTCCTTTCTCATTTCCTCCCACTTAGATGGGGTCAGACTGCCAGCAATCAGTTGTGAGTGTATCTGTGTGTGTGTGTGTGTGTTGTGCAGGGTGGTGTTAACTATGTTTGTAAGTGCATTTTTTCAGAGTTGGAGTGGGAGGCAGAGCAGCAGTTTGGAGCTCTTTATACATTATTCATTATGGTGGGTAAGAAACAACAGCCTGGAGTAGAAATGGAGAGGGAGAGAAGCTTCTCTTACACCCAGTATAACCCACAAACTGTTATGTTGTGCCTCTCATCCCTCTTGAGATTATACATCCATTTATTAGTGAATTAGGTGTTTTTTTGCTAGTTTTTTTTGCTAGTTTTTTCTCCACACATAACTTGTTGTGGGGTCCAGAAGTGTGAGACCATGTAAAAAAATCTGGGAAAGTTTAAGGAAATTTCTAGGCTACCAATAATATAAGCAAATTTGACCTTGTGAACTCCAGAAAGCGTTTTATGCTTCAATGGAGCCAAGAGCATCTCACCTGATGATCATGTTCTCCAGCATTTGTACAATTGTACATCATGTTTACACAAACTTGTGAAGTAGGATTTCTATTCCTGGAATTTAATTTAATTTAATTATTTTATTTTTCTTTGGCTATAAATTACTGTAACTAAGTACTGGTGTGACCTTTTTTAAAATTCCTAATCTAGTCACTAGAACCCCGTTTAAAAAACACAAAATACTACAAAATTCTGTAATTGAAACTTCAGGGTTTTGTTTAATTTAAATTGTAATGCTGATATAATTTGTAGTTTTATTATGTATTGTGTATTATGTAGATTTCTGTAGTTTTAATTAGTTTGTTTTTAAATCATTTTTATATAAAAGATATGAAAGTTTAACACTATTATACAAAATAAGTAAATAGAAATAATAATTGTTCATAAAGCTATTCTTAAAGCTATTGTGAATGCACATACTACACACACACACACACACACACAAAAAAAAAAAAAACTTGATAACTAGCTCTTTTTGTTTAAGAGTGTGATTTGCTTTCCTAAAACTGCCTTATTGAGTGTTGAAAAATCCTCCATTCATATTCTCTTTGTGGCCCGTCTACCTTGCCGTAGCCTGTGTTACCACATACACGCTGAATTGTGCTGGTTATGTGTCTAATGTGAGTTCAGGTTTGTTTTTTGTCATTTCCCTCCATTCGCCATCATTTCCTGTCATCTCTACACTACACCTGTCAATAAAAGTGGCATAAAGGCCAAAAATAGAATGAAAAAGAGGTCACACATCTGGTCAGGATTGAATCGTCTGTACACAGTGTAGTCATAAAGCTGTCAGCCGTCTCACACAACATGTCACAGTACAGTTGTCCGTGATCTTTAATGAGCAGTGTAGCTGTCACTTTGTCTGAGATCAAAGGATTTTTACTGAGATATCTTAGTTTTATTCCATGCCAGTGTCTCGTGGGATGTCTGGAGTAGCAGGCCGAAAGAACAGCCTGAATGACAATAACCCTCATCCCTTTGTCAGACACATGAAGAGGACAAGTACTGTCTTTGATCAGCACCACAAATTACACTCATTTTGAATCATGATATAAAGACGGCGTGATGGAAACTGTGTGAGTGTTTTTGTTAGCATGTGCTACTGCATGTGAAGAAAGAAAAGCAAGCATTACATGAAAAATAAGGTTTGTTTTGGTTCTTGGTTGATGTATGAGAGTCTTATTTGTCTGATGCTTGTTTTTGACGTGATGGAGCTGTCAGTCCTCGCTGGGGGATTTTGAGTGGCAGCTTTCAGCTGTTCTGTCGTCGTTAATCATCTCTTAATCAGAACGGCAGGAGACGCATTCGCACTCGCCCATCTAAATCAGTCTCTTACATTCAGGACATGAAATAGTCTTGCAGTTTATAGTAGGTGAAAAACAGCATGTGAAAAGTGTAGTTAGGGCTGGGCTATATAGCTAAAAAATGTATCAATATAATGTTTCATATCGTTCGGTATTGATAATTATTGAAATTTTTTTATAACCTTTTTTAAAACAAAAAGCAATAGAAATTTTTTTTAACGAGAGAACAACAGTATACAAGTGCCATGACAAGTCTCAGTTAGTAACAGAAACTACACAGTTTCTCACCTAACATTCAAATGCAAATGTTTATTTTAAATTCGACTAATATTAATTTTTTATTCACAATCTCCTCATCACAGGCAGGCACAGCACTCATTTCAGCATGTGGTCGTGTTTGTGTGTGCTGTCTGCGTCACTCATAGCACGTGCTTATATCGTGCACTATATCGATCATTTTTTCTATCGTTATGGAAGAAGGTGTACCGTCGATAAATATCGATACCGTTTTATCACCCAGGCCTAAGTGTAGTATGCCCAAATTTCATAAAACAGGCAAAATGACCTATTACTTTTGGCGAGATTCTGAATACATATACAAAAGATAGTTTACTGTCCCATAAAGCTACGGGATTGGATTCATAAATGGTGGTTAAACGATGCAAGTTGTAGGTCACATGACAATAACAACATGGTGGATGTATTACTGTATGTCCGGATTACATTCAACAGTCCCAAAATAAATATTTATTCAAATGGGTTACCTACTCGGAAAGTATGTGATTTCTGACACAGCTAATGTTTCTTTTTTAGGTAGCTGTCTTGAGAGAGTACCATTATGTTGTATTATGTACATTATATTTCATTCCATGAGCTTTTTTATTTTTTTATGATTAAAATAGATTAATCCTTATTGTGCCCCTACAAGAAAACTAACTTACATATGTTATTTTTTTATATTATTTATACAGTAATATTTACTTATACATTAATCAATTTTACCTTTGAGAATATAAAGGAAGGTTGTGTCAGATTTACACTACAAGAATCATTGTTTTCATCAGTATTATGTTGTTTTCTAACACGAATATCTAAATGAAAAGCAAAACTCATAAGCTATTAAGAGTTGTTTTCAGAGTTGCCAGTTTTGCAACAGAAAAATTCTTGTTTTTAGCACAACCCTCACAATTTTTTGCTAGATTTGATCAAATTAAATTAATGGATATTGACAGTGGAATTAAGAATGTTCTGTAAACATAATTTTAAACACATAAAAAAATCTTATTATTTTATGTTGTTTCACTTTTCAAGTAAGTGTGTCTTGTATTAAGGATTTTTAAATATTTGCAAAGTGTTTGCTCATGAATGTTGAGTACTGTTCCTAAAGTGTTGAATTTGTGCCGGTTGTATCTTGGAGTTTGTCTAACCAGAACTGAACACACAGTGGATGGATTTGACATTATTCTGACAGCAGGCGAACGTCTTAATCAAATCTTTATCAGCATGTTCAGACAGTTATCATCACCAATCTGTTACACACTTCATCTCACAGTTTTCTTTTAATTATTTAAAGTTTTCGCTCTCTGTCTGTCTCTTTAGCGCCTTCCCAGGTTAACGAGCTGCGAGCGGAGAAGGTTGAGCAGCGCAGTGTGACTCTGGTTTGGAGGGAACCCGCCGTGTATCCCAACAGCAGCCGCACTGAATACGAGATCAAATACTATGAGAAGGTATGGTTACATCCTCGGTCCTCTCCACTAAAGCACTGCAGCTGTTATTAACCTGCATGTGTGTACAGCCACACTAAACAGCAGCTTCCCACAGGCCTGTAGCTCATTGATCATTCAGTCAGATGCAGTAGCTACTTTAAAACATGTAGCTGCCAGACATTGATGTCTCCTGCCAGGATTGAGGGAAAAAAACGTATCTCTCTTGCGCAATAATACATTTCTTATGAACACTGAGTGCGTTCACATTCAAAATCTTCCACAGATTATAGATCATAACAGATAACATGTAATGTAAATGACTTGAGTGTTTGTTTGGTCAGTTTTTTATCCGGGAAAGAGAAATCAGGGAAAATCAATGCAAACATGTCTGACTGTATAACAGCTGATGTCAAGACCTTGTCAATGATCATTTTATCTTATGTTAATTTGGGGAGTCTTGTTTTTTCATTTTTATTCATTTGCAAGTAAACCCTTAAAGCAAGTTTTTGCAATGAGTTAACTTTTAATGGCTTATGTTTTGTTGTGCATATAAGCACGTTTCATTATTTTTATTATGATTTTTATTTTATTATTTTTTAATTATATTATATTATATTATATTATATTATATTATATTATATTATGTTATATTATATATTTTTTAATGCAAATTAAATTTTTACCTGTGGCATAATTTCTGGCACAACCAATCAATTTTATTATTTATTTATTTATTTTATTTTTTTGAATGAATACATTTCAAGGATGACAGTAAAGGCATTTGTAATATTAATATTGTTCTTTTGACCTTTCTATTGATCAAAGAATGCTTAAAAACCACATCACCACAAAAATATTAAGCAGCACAACTCTTTTCCTCATTGTTAATAATAAGAAATGTTTCTTGAGAGCCAAATCAGCACATTAGAATAATCTCTGAAGGATCGTGTGACACTGAAGACAAAATACTATTCCAGAAATGTTCATGAAATGTTTCAGAAATATCATCTCCATCACTGTCATTTACTTCCATAGACTTCCATAGTTATTTTATGGACATATTTCTGTGTTCCTTCAGGATCAGAAAGATCAGAGCTATTCCACGGTGAAGACGGCCGCCACCAGAATCAGCGTCAACAACCTGAAACCAGGCACCACCTATGTCGTCCTCATCCGCACCTGCTCCAGCCCAGCACTTTCTTCTCTTTCTTCCTCTCCTCTTTCTTCCTCCTCCTCCTCCTCTTTGTCTCCATCTTCCCTGTCTGCTTCCTCTTCCTCTTCCAGCCCCGTGGCAGCTGTGTCGCCCCCTCCACTCGACTACGGGGCGTACAGCGCACCGCTGGAGCTGCAGACGCTGGGGGAACGTGAGTGTCTCTTTGTTTTAGAAGAAACAGTGTATGTGAAAGGAATGTGTGGTGCTGTTATTTTAGGAGCAATATGAGCAGCCCCTCAAAAAATTTTGTAAACTTTTTTTTTATTTTTTATTTCATGTTAGTACACAAAATATGTTGGCTTTACAGTGAAACAATGACTTTAAAGTGCAAATGCTTGCTGTCATCTTTAATTTAAGAGGACACATTCATATTGAATGAACACTTTAGAAGGACTTTCACATGTGACCTCGTCAGGCTCCTTTATTGTAGCACACAAACAAGTATTTGCGCAGCTTTAGATTATGCAGAACAAAGCTGCCATGTTTGATGCCTGGTTTGCAAACCATTTGGACTGGATGAGTCTCATTCCAGATCCTGTCTGGTATCGCTCCACTGTGCTTTTGCTCCTAACAGCTTGGGGTTTTTTCTCAAATGTGAAGTGCTCCACTAGGTTCAAAATGGTTGATTAAATCGGATAGTAGAAAATGTTTCACTTCTCAGCCCTCAAAAAAAAACATTTTTAAGCCTTTGTTAACACTTAAAGATGGAGAATGTTTGTTTTTCCGAAAGGACCTCGTGGTCAAATTATTTAAAATTATATTTAAAAATGATATTAATATATTATATGATATTAATTACATTATATTCACTTTATTACCCTTCATTGCGACATCAAAGTTATGATTAGGACTGTCAGTCATACAATATTTTATTGTGAATTTCAATTTTTAGTACTCATTTTTATAGTTAGGATATATTAACATATTCAGGAAAGAAGACTGAATAATAAGCCTTTGTGATTGATATTTATAGCATAAAATAAATAAAAAATTAAATATATATACAATGCCATTCAAGAGTTTAAGGTCAGTAAGATTTTTAAAGAATTTATTACTTTTATTTAGCAAGGATGCATTAAACATATTAAACGTGACAGTAAAGATGCTTACATTGTTAGAAGAGATTTTTTTTTTTACTTTTCATCATCATGACAAAATGTGATATCACCGTTACCACAAAAATATTAAGCAGCACAACTAATTTCAACATTCATAGTAAAAAAAAAAATATTTTTGACCAGCAAATCAGTATATTAGAATGATTTCTGAAGGATCATGTGACACTGAGTTATGGCTGCTATAAAATTCAGCTTTGCCATCACAGAAATATGTTGCATTGTAAAATAGATTCAAATAGAATAAAAGCTATTTTAAATTGTAATAATAATTCCCAGTGTTAGTGTTTTTATTATATTTTTTATCAAATAAATGCCACCTTGGTGAGCATAAGTGACTAAAAAAACTTTACAGACCCTAAACTTTTGAATTGTACTGTAAACATAAATTATATTGCATATACATTTAAAGTGCTCACATTCACAAAATGCAAACACAGAACTGAATAATTCAGTAATACTCTAAAACATCTTTCCTCACAATTTATAGACTTACAGTAATCTTGTGTGTGCATTCGCTGCTGTTCTGATGTCCTCCACTGGTGAGGCTGATATTTCACTTCTTGAGTTTCAATGATAATTGAATTTCACAGAAAAAGGAGTGCAAATAAGTTTACCTTTGTTAAATGTCCCATCACTGTTTGAATTCTAAATAAATGACTCGTAAAAGGGTTTTTCTCCATTATTTACCAATAAACAGCTGCTTTACCAGGGGTCATCTTTCAATTTGAGACCTAAAGTGTTTTTGCGTAACTGAAAGTAGTTCCTCTGCGTCCATGGATGGAGTGGGACCATTTGGAGGAAAGTCGTAACTTTTTTAACTCACAAAAATGTATTCCCATTAGGATCCTATCAAAATAAATAAGGGAAGACTTCAAATATCAATCTTCTTGTCAAGCTCCAGTGCTTTTAGAGCACTGATAATGGCTTGTGCCATCGTGAATACTAACCAAATCTTTTGTTTGTCTTTGTGTGTGTTTGTTGTGCAGTGGCCCTGGCCTCTAGTGAACAGAGTCCTGTGGTGATCATCGTGGTGGTTTCGGTGGCTGCTCTCATCATGTTACTGACTCTTGGAGTTGGACTGCTCATCTGGAGAAGGTATAACTGCTATTTCAAGGCGTTTTACAAAGACTAACTCATCAAATGCTTTCCGCAATCACCTCTACAGAACAAATTTGCAAGGTTATCAGTCATTATTTGGTGAAAATGATCCTCTGCATGCTCATATCTGGCCCGTCAAACATCATTGGTTCATGGCCGTCTCATGATCTTTTTGTTTTTGGATGAACTATCCCTTTAACTGAAATAGGATATGGTTGCACATTCAGTTTCTGCTCCCTAACGGCGACCTGACAGTTGCATCAGCAAAAGCCTTTTTCTACTTCCATGGTCTGCGAAATCATCCATTAGAATGAATCAAAACACATTTTTAGTCGAGTCCATCTCTCACATACACAGATGCGCAAACTCATCCGTCATCTCACAGGAGAGCGTGAAGCCTCGTTCCTCTTTCTGAGAGGCACAATGCCGTTGTTAGCTTGTTTGACGGGCAGTGCAATCGCTCAATCCAATTTCACCATGATTGCGAGACGTGTACACATGTCGCGTGTGTGCTTGTAAAGGCTGCCTCTCCCAGCAGGGAGTAAAGGTGGAGAAATATGAAAAAAGACATGCCTTCTGCTGCTGTATTGTTATTTAGACGGATCTCTCTCTTTCACTGATCACATAGACAACAAAACCGTCCCACGTGCACAGAAGTGCTCCCGCGACGCACGAGTGCATGTATGCAATACATGAGGAAAATCTCCACTCATGTGTTTTCACAAGGTCATCAAGTTCTTCCACAGTGGGACATAAAAGAACCGTACAGTTGTCGCTGTGGTGTAGTGGTTACTGTACATGTCGGGATGCTCATGCGGATGGTGCAGGTTTGAGACTTGTGAAATGTTCTGATTCAGTTATCCTTTTACAACGTTTTAGTGCCATTAAAAAAGTGTTTATGCCAAGCGAAATATGGCCATGTTAATCGTTTTAGAAGATTATCGAAATAATGACTTCAATCTTGAAATGTGAGTACTTTTTAATTTATATTTTATTAAAATTACGACTTTTTCATTTTCATTTCATTGTCACACTCTTTTTTGAATATTTACTACTTTCATCTCGTGATGACTTTATTGTAATTTTGCCTTTTTTCTATATATTATCACTTGTAATGTTATGACTTTATTGTCAGTTCACAAAATGTTATGATTTTTATCTCTGTTGTTATTTTGACTTTTTAAAATATTACTAGTTTAATTTTGTAATATTGCGGCTTCATTATTATAACTGATTTTACAAAATATACTTTCACTTCATGACTTTATTGTAATTTAGACTTTCAAATTACTACTACATTAATCTTGTAATATTACAATTAAGATTTGCAATTATGTAATCTTCTAATTCTGACTTTATTGTCATAATCAGTGTTGGGGAAAGTTACTTTTAAAAGTAATGCATTACAATATTGCGTTACTCCCTAAAAAAGTAACTAATTACATTACTTGGTTACTTTTTATGGAAAGTAATGTGTTACGTTACTTTTGAGTTACTTTTTAAATCTGGGCAGGGCTTGCTTGTTAGTTTTTAATATACAAAAGTTCTTCTTTTACAAATGTAAAAGCCCTTTTCACAACAGAAGTGAAATTAATATGCCTCAGGCTGAAGGAAATGCAAATTCACGTCTGTACAGTAGAGGGCACAGCTCAAACAAATTGCATGAAGAATATGACGCAGGAGAAGAAAGTTCATCACTATTCCACAATAACAAAAATTAAACACAAATGTGTCATTTTTGCTTGTTAGTATGGTTGAATTAGATCATCGAAGGTCAGTAGCAAAGACATTGGTTAATAAAATGGGATTAAATACATTAATTATATTTGTCTTAGTGAAAGTGAAAGTGACGTGACATGTGGCCAAGTATGGTGACCCATACTCTGAATTAGTGCTCTGCATTTATCCTATCCAAAGTGCACACACACAGCAGTGAACACACACACACTGTGAACACACACCCGGAGCAGTGGGCAGCCATTTTAAACCAGTTTATTTAACCTATTTAATTATTGCAGATTTATATAATATTCTGAGTTTGCATTTGACTGTTTTTATTCATTTTGAGGAATACTGAATCTGTTTTTGTGCAGTAAGAAGAGTAAATAATGTTCATATTTACTGGGCTTAAAGTTCTCCGGCACCGTGCCGGATCTCCGGCGTGCAGCGTTTGGCAGCGGAAAAAAAAAATCCTACATTTAAAAAAAAAAAAACTTGTTGATATCACTTTCGAGTAGGGTTGTGACGGTGAGGAAATTTTCCCACCGGTTAATCGATGTGT
>NW_015645538.1:3058481-3059359 GCF_001515625.1 Sinocyclocheilus rhinocerous
AGGGCGCAGCTCAAACAAATTGCATGAAGAATATGACACAGGATAAGAAAGTTATTCAGCAATAACAAAAATTAAACACAAATGTGTCATTTTTGCTTGTTAGTATGGTTGAATTAGATCATCGAAGGTCAGTAGCAAAGACATTGGTTAATAAAATGGGATTAAATACATTAATTATATTTGTCTTAGTGAAAGTGAAAGTGACGTGACATGTGGCCAAGTATGGTGACCCATACTCTGAATTAGTGCTCTGCATTTATCCTATCCAAAGTGCACACACACAGCAGTGAACACACACACACTGTGAACACACACCCGGAGCAGTGGGCAGCCATTTTAAACCAGCTTATTTAACCTATTTAATTATTGCAGATTTATATAATATTCTGAGTTTGCATTTGAATGTTTTTATTAATTTTGAGGAATACTGAATCTGTTTTTGTGCAGTAAGAAGAGTAAATAATGTTCATATTTACTGGGCTTAAAGTTCTCCGGCACCGTGCCGGATCTCCGGCGTGCAGCGTTTGGCAGCGGAAAAAAAATAATCTTACATTAAAAAAAAAAAACGTTTTGATATCACTTTCGAGTCCATGAGTTCGCCTACCAAAGAGGAGCACAGCTTTCACTCTCAACCAAACTAACATTAGGCTACTAGCCAATCAGAATTTTTTGCTCTTATAAATACGAGACGCGCATAATAGTAGATATCCAATTGCAGAGTCGCAGCCCTGATGAATGGAGAAGCGCGACACTGTGGAAAAAGCTGCGAGGCGCAATGGTCAAAGATGTCTATCTAATGCATATTTATATTGGAAAACTAATTAAAAAGCAGCGGCGCTTTGTAAACAGCTCAGAGTAATCATGTCATCTCCATAAAA
>NW_015645538.1:3059446-3062031 GCF_001515625.1 Sinocyclocheilus rhinocerous
ACTGAAATAAATGAACTTTTCCATGACATTCTAATTTATTGAGATGCACCTGTATTAATGGTAACTTACCGTTTTTTTTTTTTATAATTTACCAGTACTGTATGTGTGAAAGGGGCTAAACGCTTCCTCCTGTATATGCTGTGAATTTGAATGGCTTAACGTTCATCTGGGAAAAAAGTGTGCATTATCTCACTAGATTTGTAACATAAATCATTTATAAACCTTTGCCAACACAGGAGAATGCATCAACCTGTTTCTAAATATGCCATTTATTGTATATCGCGATTTCAAAATAAAAGTTTCTGAGTTTGCATGTGGCCAAATATAAAAATTTAAAGGATTTAAACATCGTTTAATCATGCTGTAAAGTGAAACGTCACCAGGCCGTTGGCGCCCTCTGCAACAACTAGCTGAAATAATTTAATTTGAAATTTTATTTAATTTTATGGTTCTGTGTTTTTTGTTTTGTTTTGTATTAAATGTGTCTATATTATCTTTATAATATAGATATTATCTTTATATCTTTATTTGACCCTCTAACTCTAGCACTCTCTATTCTAATTCTATTCTTAAAAAACACTAGCTTCTCTATTCTTTTTGTATTCTATCTATTTGTTTTCTCTTTATTTAATATACAATTAACAAAAAGCAAAAAAAAGGGGCCTCTAACATTTGCTTGCTCTATTCTTTTTCTATTCTATCTGTTTTCTTTTTATTTATTATATGTTTTTTAAAAACTATGCTAAGTGTGCTGCATTAAGCTAACTGAGACTTGTTATAGCACTTGCATATCATTGCTCTTTTGTTGATTTTGATTGCTTCCATTGTCCTCATTTGTAAGTCACTTTGGATAAAATCGTCTGCTAAATGTAAATGTAATGTAATTGTAATTGACTCAAAATACTATATTATAATACAATATTATCAAATACTACTTTCATAATTTATTGTGATTTGGACGGTTCAAAATATTACTACTTTAATCTTGTAATTTTACCATTTCATTTTCTATTGGCCTAATAATCTCATATATTAAAGGGATAGTTCACCCAAAAATGAAAATTCTGTCATTAATTACTCCCTCTCATGTCGTTCCAAACCTTAAAGACCTTCGTTCATCTTCAGAACACAAATTAAGATATTTTGATGAATTCCGAGAGCTCTCTGACCCTCCCATAGACAGCAAGGATCCTAACACGATCAAGGCTCAGAAACATACGAGGATGCGTTGTTTATGGGAGGGTCAGAGAGCTCTCAGAATTCATCAAAATGTCTTAATTCATCTTCCGAAGATGAACGAAGGTCTTAAAGTTTTGGAACAACATGAGGGTGAGTAATTAATGACAGAATTTTCATTGTTTGGTGAACTATCCCTTTAATATATGAGATTATTATCATAATATTATGACTTTATTCTAATAGTACTATGACTTTTTCTATCTTAAATTGTTTTTGCATTGTAAACATTGAGACAGCAATGATACAGAATCTTACATGTTTTTTTGCATTTTTTTCTGCACAGATTTTTGAATGAATTTAAACATGGTAAAATGTGTAAAATTGAGCTGAGAGTAATGCAATCTTATAGGTAGCTGAAAGCAAAATCATTTCACAAGAAAAAATGAAAGGAACGTAGGATGCATAACAGTTTGTGAATGATGGCAGTTCCAATTCTGCGGAAATCTATGGATCTTTCTGCCAAGTTTTGCACGCACAGATTCCATGTGCCTGGGTATTTCATGCGCACACAAGAACACAGGTGTGACATACTCTAATGGATCTCTGTGCAGCTGCAGTGTCAGGGGAGGGAGTGGCAGACAGAAAGCACACGCTCCTATAGCTCTCCATTAATCAGTCTGATGAGAATGGATTATATTGAGCCGGTGTGAAATGGTTCTCATTCATTCTCAACCACACACAACGGAGTGTTGGCTGAGCCTCTGTCAATCACACACACACACACACACACACACACACACACACACACACAATCTCTTTCATATGCACTCACAAACTTTATCATCAGCTCAGACATCAACACAGAATCCAGTTGCATGTCGTCTTACACACTGAAAAGAGCAGCTTTATCGACTAGTCTCTGATAAAGGGGTTTATATTGGTGAATGATGTGTGCGAGAAAGACTTATTAGAGACACTGGCATATATCAGGTGTGAAATTGTATTGGACAAACAGAAAATGGCTGACGGCTCAGTGAATTTAGGCACAAACCGTGCTTGCCCGTAGTAGTATGTTATCAGCAACTGTACACTGAAAGAAAGCGATAAGCACTGAAATGGCCAAAGATGTCAATCTGCATGGAAATAAAACACAATGACTTCTAAAGACACTTTTTGTCATCTCTATTAAGTGCTTCGCCCCTTTGCCACAATAATGTTGCAGTGTATGTCTAAGTTAGTGGTTAATTCAGTTAATAATTGGCATCTTATGTAATTGATTTGTTTCATAGCCATAGGCGGAAATCCCGGGGGGGTCGGGGGGGGACAGGACCCCCTCTATCTGAGGGTTGTCCCCCCTAAAAATATGATTAAAAACTATGCTGTGCATTGTAAATAACAATGTTTTA
>NW_015645538.1:3063981-3066479 GCF_001515625.1 Sinocyclocheilus rhinocerous
GTGTGCTGCATTAAGCTAACTGAGACTTGTTATAGCACTTGCATATCATTGCTCTTTTGTTGATTTTGATTGCTTCCATTGTCCTCATTTGTAAGTCACTTTGGATAAAATCGTCTGCTAAATGTAAATGTAATGTAATTGTAATTGACTCAAAATACTATATTATAATACAATATTATCAAATACTACTTTCATAATTTATTGTGATTTGGACTGTTCAAAATATTACTACTTTAATCTTGTAATTTTACCATTTCATTTTCTATTGGCCTAATAATCTCATATATTAAAGGGATAGTTCACCCAAAAATGAAAATTCTGTCATTAATTACTCCCTCTCATGTCGTTCCAAACCTTAAAGACCTTCGTTCATCTTCAGAACACAAATTAAGATATTTTGATGAATTCCGAGAGCTCTCTGACCCTCCCATAGACAGCAAGGATCCTAACACGATCAAGGCTCAGAAACATACGAGGATGCGTTGTTTATGGGAGGGTCAGAGAGCTCTCAGAATTCATCAAAATGTCTTAATTGGTCTTCCGAAGATGAACGAAGGTCTTAAAGTTTTGGAACAACATGAGGGTGAGTAATTAATGACAGAATTTTCATTGTTTGGTGAACTATCCCTTTAATATATGAGATTATTATCATAATATTATGACTTTATTCTAATAGTACTATGACTTTTTCTATCTTAAATTGTTTTTGCATTGTAAACATTGAGACAGCAATGATACAGAATCTTACATGTTTTTTTGCATTTTTTTCTGCACAGATTTTTGAATGAATTTAAACATGGTAAAATGTGTAAAATTGAGCTGAGAGTAATGCAATCTTATAGGTAGCTGAAAGCAAAATCATTTCACAAACAAAAATGAAAGGAACGTAGGATGCATAACAGTTTGTGAATGATGGCAGTTCCAATTCTGCGGAAATCTATGGATCTTTCTGCCAAGTTTTGCACGCACAGATTCCATGTGCCTGGGTATTTCATGCGCACACAAGAACACAGGTGTGACATACTCTAATGGATCTCTGTGCAGCTGCAGTGTCAGGGGAGGGAGTGGCAGACAGAAAGCACACGCTCCTATAGCTCTCCATTAATCAGTCTGATGAGAATGGATTATATTGAGCCGGTGTGAAATGGTTCTCATTCATTCTCAACCACACACAACGGAGTGTTGGCTGAGCCTCTGTCAATCACACACACACACACACACACACACACAATCTCTTTCATATGCACTCACAAACTTTATCATCAGCTCAGACATCAACACAGAATCCAGTTGCATGTCGTCTTACACACTGAAAAGAGCAGCTTTATCGACTAGTCTCTGATAAAGGGGTTTATATTGGTGAATGATGTGTGCGAGAAAGACTTATTAGAGACACTGGCATATATCAGGTGTGAAATTGTATTGGACAAACAGAAAATGGCTGACGGCTCAGTGAATTTAGGCACAAACCGTGCTTGCCCGTAGTAGTATGTTATCAGCAACTGTACACTGAAAGAAAGCGATAAGCACTGAAATGGCCAAAGATGTCAATCTGCATGGAAATAAAACACATTGACTTCTAAAGACACTTTTTGTCATCTCTATTAAGTGCTTCTCCCCTTTGCCACAATAATGTTGCAGTGTATGTCTAAGTTAGTGGTTAATTCAGTTAATAATTGGCATCTTATGTAATTGATTTGTTTCATAGCCATAGGCGGAAATCCCGGTGGGGACAGGACCCCCTCTATCTGAGGGTTGTCCCCCCTAAAAATATGATTAAAAACTATGCTGTGCATTGTAAATAACAATGTTTTATACTTTAAAGGGGTCCTATGCTTTTTCACTTTTTCAACTTTAGTTAGTCTGTAATGTTGCTGTTTGAGCATAAAAAAGATCTGCAAAGCTACAAAGCTCAAATTTCCTGACCAGGCACAGAGTAGTGCCAATCACAACACACACTGGCCCAGCTAACCAATCACAGCACATTTCGTATTTCAGAAGGCGGGCCTTCATTTGATACAGGAACTATTCGAGCCGTTCATGCCAGACTGGGGAGAGAGGTGTTGTAATAATGTAAAATATGTGAAAAATAATGTGTTTTTCGAACAACCTAGTATGAGAGTCTGTTCTAGTACACCCCCAAAACAAAATCAAGACTTTGTAAAAGAGCATAATAGGACCCCTTTAATTAATTGTGTACGTAGTAAAACAACACAAACGGGCAAAAATGTGTTTTAAGTTTAGAAACATTTTGAGTCTCCCCTCCCTTGCCTCACGGTGCTTTGGTCCAAATGCCTGCTTTCCTCTTTTACATCACCCACACACACACAAGTCCGGTGAGAGAGAACAAAGTCAATAGTTGTGGAACTCCAGTAAGTAAGGCTGTCAAGGCTATTTTATTCACTTAAAGGGGTCATATGATGCGATTTCAGTTTTTCCTTTCTCTTTGGAGTGTTACAAGCTCTTGGTGCATAAAGAAGATCTGTAAAGTTGCAAAG
>NW_015645538.1:3066592-3092600 GCF_001515625.1 Sinocyclocheilus rhinocerous
TGATGCCAATGTATTTTTCGACGAGTCCGCTATGTTCGCAATAATAACGTTACCTGCTTGACGGAAAGAGTTGCCAGGTTTTTACAACAAAACCCGCCCAATTGCTACTCAAAACTAGCCCAAACTGTCCGCGTTTCGAGGGGTCCCCCGGTAAAAAATAATCGCGTTCCGGGGGCTAAAATACACGTTATTGGGTATCGCTTCAACCCGCGGCAACAGTGTTAAAGTAGCCCAATTCCACGGGAAAAACGTGGACTTGGCAACACTGTGACAGATAGTAATGTCTACAACAGACACGACTGTTGTCGCGGCGCGACCACAACAGCTTGAAGTTGTCTAATTTGGCACGGTCTCCCTGCTGCACTAATAGTTAAGCCATTCCTCTGTGTATACATATCCTTACAAGTACAATTTTAGCTGTCCTAGTTTACACACATTTTTGAACATCTAAATCTTTGCACACCAATATCCATGCATATTAAAACAGTCTTTCAGGTCTCTCAGGTTCTGTGACTCACTGTTTCTGTCAAATCAAATTGTTGTGTGCAGGGTTTGTTTTTGTGGATCCATTTTGTCCCAAAAAGCCTTGAATCCTGGGTCCTGTTTTTTCTCATTCTATTTCAGGAATAACGTCTTTTATTATTAATAATACTCATTTACTGACATGTGTACACACACGGTCAGCGGATTATTGGTATTTGTGGACAGCCTTTCTTCTGCCCCTTTATGTACATTTAATATACTTGCATCGTCTGAAGCCAGTGGGCTGTGTGTCTCTGACTGTGTTTGAAATAAAAGACTAGCGTACTACCTACTGTTTTTATAAAATAAATAAAATCAAATAAAAAAATAGTATGTGAAGTTGGGAACAGCTGGGTTCTGGATGTAAAAATCCCATTCATTTTCTCTATAGGGGGATTGATTTAAACAATAATTTAAACTATTAAAGACAGACCTACTGTGAGTTACGAGGTTGTTGATTGATGGTAAATGCTTTTGTTGAAGCCATCTGCCCACATTATTTCAACTTATTTTTAAAATAGTTTGGTTTACAGCAGAACTCGTGGTGAAAACTACATTACCCTTGATTCTGCAAAGAAATCTCAACCAGTCAGATAATTATGCTGCGTTCACGCCATAATTACCGTAATTCCGAGATGATAACACGTGATGTTCAACTTGGTGCTGTTCACCTCCTCAGACTGGGGATTATCCGTTTCTATAGCGACAGTCAACAAAATGAACCCGCTTGAATGTTACTGCCAGCTGTAAAATACAATACAAGTAACAGTTGCTATGCCAATGCGTTATTATTACACTGGTTATTTATTACATTATTTATTGGTTATATTTTCAATCCAATTTTTGTAAAAATGTCTTGGCAGTCCAATCAGTTTCAACTATTCCAGTAATTTAGTGTTAACGTTTAAATTTGTTTTAAATCTATTAGATTTTATATAATTTTTTTTGTATACATAGAGAATCTTCTGCAGAATGTTTTCATCCGCACACACACACACACACACACATATATAAAGCTCTAACATGTTCTTCTCTGCGGTCGCTCCTTCCTGTCACTCCTTCCACTTTCCACTCACCTTCACTCCTCTCTTCACCACTCCTCCTCTCCTCTCCTTGTCTTTTGATGCAGACCATCATAACAGCTCTCATGCAAAGTTATAAAAGAAAGGGAAAATGCTGTTTTTTACTCCTCATTGGTTTTGAGGGCTATTTGTCCTGGTATTTCTGTCAGAGAATAATCTTAAAAGGATAAAATTGACATTTTGTCATCATTTACTCGCCCTGAGGGTGAAAAAATGATAATAGAATGTTAATGTTTAAGTAAAGTGTTACTATAATTCCTTGTAAGTAGGTTAGAAGTCAGGTGGCGTGATAGGAAGTGATGTCGTCACTTTAGTGAGTAACTTCCTATGATGACAATAGTAAGAAGACTACTCTCAGGCCCTTCCTCCCTCTCTTCCTTTAGTGGCTTCTCCAGACCCTCCAATGTAGCTCCTACTCGTGTGGTGCTGCTCTCTACCTCCTTCTCTACTCTTCCTCCTCCTCCTCTTCCTCCCTCCACGCAGCTGTCTCCCAGGTACAGGCATGCCTGCGTTTCTCCACTACCCCTCCTCCCTTGCTGCTGCCTTTCTCTTCATCTTCCTTCCTCTCGTTTGTCCTGTCTGTCTCGCCACTCCATTTCCTTACAGAGGCCGTGTTTACACCTGCTATTAACATCCTTAACAGGTGGTCAGCTGAGACTGATTGCATGACCATTTTGTTATTTTGGGAGGAAGTCAACAAATGCAACTTTTGTGTGATGAACTATTGATGATCTATTAATGTCAGCCATAACGGAGATGTTTTGAGGACTTTGTATGGGGTTTTCCATTTAATCCGATCAAATATTTTCTTTTAAAGCCACTCGGAGCAAAGTTCAAAACTCTTTTTGTAACAAAGGGATGATCGCTAGCTAAGTGGATGGTCTTTGCTGTCAAATCAGGATGGACTACTGTTTACAGCCTTGATCTTAGGAACGTGACATATAATTGAACATCATTTTTAAATTCATAATATTTTTATTAATAAAAATATTTTTTTATATTATTATTATTGTATTGTTTTATATTATTTTATATTACTATATTAACTTCTGCTAATTCAGTGTAATGAAAGTGAATGAGAACTGCCCAAAACTCAGAAAAAAAAAAAAAAAAAAAAAAAACAGCACCATAAAAATGCATATGGCAGATGCTTTTATCCAAAGTGACTTGCATTGCATTGAAGGTTTACATATTTTATTTAATTTACAAATTTTTGTACTTAAATGAAAGTGAATGAGAACTGCCCAAAACTCAGAAAAAGAAAAAAAAGAGAAAAAAACAGCACCATAAAAATGCATATGGCAGATGCTTTTATCCAAAGTGACTTGCATTGCATTGAAGGTTTACATATTTTATTTAATTTACTAATTTTTGTACTTAATTTAAAATAAAAACCTTAGGAAAGGTGATAAACAATTATGTAATAACAACAATAATAATAATGCATTATATAAACATAATAATAATTATTATTATAATAATGCATTATATAATTATTTTTTATGCATTTGGCAGATGCTTTTATCCAAAGCAGCTTACATTACATTAAATGTATATATTTTGTCGTCAGTTCATGCATTTCCTGAGAGTCAAACCTATGAACTTGCGTTGCTTTGAGCATCACAAAAACATTTTGGACCCCGTTTACACCTTTATTAATCACTGTCCAAAAGATGTGAGGTGTAAACATGGTCGGAGAGCTCAAATCCCAGCAGTCTGTTTGTAGTCTCTCCTACCTGCATGTGTCTTTCTCTGTCCATCTTACTCACCTTTTTAGAGTAGATTGTGAATGCTCTAATCAGATGCCTGCCAGCACACACTCATAAAAGTTGAAAGTCTGTTTGGTGTGCGTCCTCTTTCTACTCAAACAACAGCACCTGCTCTATAACATGAAGTCTCCAAAACCTTGTCAGTGTCTCCTTTTGAGTGCTTTTCCACCCCTGCTGTGCGTGTGTGTGTGTCTCTATTCTCTAATCCCTCCCGTGGTGCATGTCTTTCCCCAGTGTCTCCGTGTCACACTAATCCACGACGTAAAATCGCCCAAATGCCATCAGATCCTGCGGCGGCCTGATTCTTCTCGCACTCACGCTATGACTATAGTCAGAGCAGTGGTTCACCAGGAAATCTCTACATTTACACACCGTGGACTACAGGAGATAAAACCTCATGCATACTTTTAAACCAATGATTTTAACCGAAAGTGTTGTAGTTTTTAACCTCAAAGCAGTCTTAAAGGGATAGTTCACCTCAAAATGAAAATTATCACTTAATTATGACTTCTGTGCAATCCTAGCCATTCTTTTCAGTGTTATGAATGTGAATGAGGACTGTCAAACTCAGAAAATTACATAAAAGCGCCATAAAAGTGGTCCATATGATGCTTGTTTGGTCTTCTGATGCAATATGATTGTATGAGGAACAGATAAACCTTTTAAGTTGCTATTCACCGACAATTTAGCACATTCATTAATGTTTAAAGTGAAGTAGCAATGATTCGATCATGAATCAGACATTTAGATCTTTTCATTGAATTGCTTGACAAAAGCTGTCTTAATGATTTATTTGGCAGATGCTTTTATCCAAAGTGACTTGCATTGCATTGAAGGTTTACATATTTTATTTAATTTACTAATTTTTGTACTTAATTTAAAATAAAAACCTTAGGAAAGGTGATAAACAATTATGTAATAACAACAATAATAATAATGCATTATATAAACATAATAATAATAATTATTATAATAATAATGCATTATATAATTATTTTTTATGCATTTGGCAGATGCTTTTATCCAAAGCAGCTTACATTACATTAAATGTATATATTTTGTCGTCAGTTCATGCATTTCCTGAGAGTCAAACCTATGAACTTGCGTTGCTTTGAGCATCACAAAAACATTTTGGACCCCGTTTACACCTTTATTAATCACTGTCCAAAAGATGTGAGGTGTAAACATGGTCGGAGAGCTCAAATCCCAGCAGTCTGTTTGTAGTCTCTCCTACCTGCATGTGTCTTTCTCTGTCCATCTTACTCACCTTTTTAGAGTAGATTGTGAATGCTCTAATCAGATGCCTGCCAGCACACACTCATAAAAGTTGAAAGTCTGTTTGGTGTGCGTCCTCTTTCTACTCAAACAACAGCACCTGCTCTATAACATGAAGTCTCCAAAACCTTGTCAGTGTCTCCTTTTGAGTGCTTTTCCACCCCTGCTGTGCGTGTGTGTGTGTGTCTCTATTCTCTAATCCCTCCCGTGGTGCATGTCTTTCCCCAGTGTCTCCGTGTCACACTAATCCACGACGTAAAATCGCCCAAATGCCATCAGATCCTGCGGCGGCCTGATTCTTCTCGCACTCACGCTATGACTATAGTCAGAGCAGTGGTTCACCAGGAAATCTCTACATTTACTCACCGTGAACTACAAACCTGAGATAAAACGTCAAGCATACTTTTAAACGAATGATTTGAACTGAAAAGTGAGTCTTAAAGGGATAGTTCACCCCAAAATGAAAATTAGCACTTTATGACTTTTGTACAATCACAGCCTTTCTTTTCAGTGTAATGAATGTGAATGACCCAGAAGAGCACCATAAAAGTGATCCATATGATGATGGTTTGATCTTCTGATGCAATATGATTGTATAAGAAACAGATCAAAGTTGTTATTCACTGAAAATCTAGCACAATCATGAGAGTTCATAAAAGAAGTAGCAATGATTCACTCATGAATCAGACAAAACCTGTCATGATTCATTTTTCTGAATCAGATTGATCTGGTTCTCAAGACCAACTCACTGGAGGGAACAGTTATTTGTAAATCAAGATTTCAGTTTGGTCTGTTCACCAGACAAACCTATTATATCACTTCAAAACACTTAAAATGTAGTTCATGAATTATACTGACCCCTTTTATGGTGTTTTTATGGAATTAACCTTTAAAGTTTATCTTTAAAGCGCTTAAAAAGTCTCCATTTGTAAAGAAAGTCATATATAATCATGACAGATTGTTTATTATTGGGTGAACTAATTCTTTAAACAAACAATTTTGAGGAAAAATAATAAGCAATATTTCATCTCTAGGGAAGTACAAAATTGTTGTCTTAAGCAAGTTCACTCAGTTACATTTTTGTTTCGATGGCAGTACAGACATGTTCGTAAATAATACAAGTTGTCATTTTAAGTGCTGTTTTGTAATTTCCTTACAGCCGATAGCGGCTGTGTGCTGAAGTTTTATTTTTTTTAGCGCAAGTTGTTTTATGGTCGTTTTATGCTTGGTTTTTAATGACTTGTCATTTCTTGTTGTTTTGTTTTCCTCACAGACAGTGTGGCTACAGTAAAGCCAGCCAGGAAGGGGATGATGAACTCTACTTCCAGTGTGAGTATCATGTTGTGTTTCCGCGCATACATGTGCATCCATTCCACAAATCAATTGGACTGTCAGGTTTGTTTCTGAAGGTGGTAATGGATATAGCTTGTCAGAGACTGAGAGCTTAGGTGGAAGAGAAAGGGAAAAAAACAGAGTGGAAAATAGAGTGATCAGTGATAAAGAGAGATTAGGGACATATAAAGTGGCACTGCATTAACGTCTAAGTCCATGTACGTGCCTTTACACCAACAAGCCTAATGCTCCAGTCCATTAGCATGTTTCAGACGCCCTCTGTGATGATAAGAGGGGGAAGGGCATTACCAGTCTTTGAACAAAGAAAGATGCCATAGTACTGCTGCACCCAGTGTTGAAGAACATTGGAAGGCATACACCGTTACTTTTTTATGGATAACATGTTAAGTTACTTTTGCATTACTTTTTATTATTGCCAGTTTACTGAGAATCTCTGATCTCCAGAATGGAAGCTCTATGGATGGATTATGAGCATTTTTTCTACATTGAAAGTGGGGAAAAGCAGATGTATATTAGAGCTTTTATGTCTCCTCTTCACTGTCTTTATTTTTTATTTTTTAAAGTGGCAAAAAGCCCAAAAAATCTAATTAATTCATTAAAAAAAAACAGCTGTACAGTGCTGGTGATGCCCAGTTATCTCTTTCTCTGCCGTTTTCCCTCAAACCTTTCTAAACTCTAGCCAGATGTTAGCGTTCTGTTTCACGTACATTAATATTCATGTGTGTGCGTGCATGCATGTGATGTGTGTGTAAGCATGTCAGAGCAGCAGTAGTTTGGTGAGTAATGAGCGTCTGTGCAGAGCAGTCGTGTAGCTGAGGCATTAAATCTGCTGAAACAATGAACACTGGCGAGCTTCATACACTTTTGAGCTGGTTTGTGCCAAGTCTTACAGCATATCTGTACAGTATATGAAACTTATATTTGCATGTCTTCATTAACCTCTTATATCCTGATCTATAGTATTTAACATGCAAATATGCACATTATGCCAGGATGGACACACATGCAGGAGGAAGATTGCCATAAGGATAAGTAATTTTGCGTTAAATTATTTTAACACGTTAAGGATTGTAAAATTAATCGCATGCACGTTGACAGCCCTAGTTTTTATGTAATAAATGTATGTGCTGCTCCTCTAAGGACAGGTATGTTTGAAGTTGATCAGCATTTATTGCTGGTTTTGGCTCCATAGATTTCTTAAAAGAGCAGCATAAAAAAAATGAAATGAAACTGGTATGTAATTAGGGATATGCCGGTATCAAATTTTCATGTTGCGATTAATTGCTAATGCTTTTATCACGGTATGCGGTATTATCACGGTGTTGAAATTTAGTTTTTAAAAAAAGTGCTGTCATAATACAGTATAACAGGTTTAATAACTTTTTTCTTATAACAAAAATAACTGAACATTTAAATGCAATAAAGCAATACAGAAAAATGTATAAAGTTAAAAGTTTTACACAGATTAAAGTGCAAAAGAACTATAAAGACCAATAGGTATCACTTTACAATAAGTAACCATTCGTTAACCTTAGTTAATGCATTAACATTCTGTAGCTACATTTGCTACAGAAGTTATTAATCTTTGTTTAAAAAATAAGTTTCTTAGTTCATGTTAGCTCATTAAATAACACAGCTGCAACTCTCGATTTTAACCTGTTATTAAATATTGGAATACCTAAGATTAATGAATGTTCAGAAGAATTTTTCATTGGCAGTTTATGTTAACTAATGTTAACTAATGAAGCCCTAATGTAAAGTGTGACCGAACAATAAAGAATCAAAACACTTTCAAACAATATCTAGGGCATGTTGTAGTCCAGATTAAAATGTAAAAAAAGTTTGAAAATAAATAGCCTATTAAGTCTAAATATTTAAGTATTTGGCGCTGTGATGAACATCATAGCAAATACACAAATCTGAATGGCTATTTACATAATTTAAACATGATTCAGAAACAGGAAGTAGTGCAGCTGCTTTGTTTACAGGGTTTCCGGGGTAAAGGCTGCATTTAAATGAATTATTATATTATTATTATTATCATTTCTGCAGTTTAGCGCCATCTGCTGTCAGAGTGTGAAAGTGCGCTTTCATCCAGAGCGTCTCTCACATGTTCCGCCATGTGCTTCACGTCCGAGCTTGTTTACATCAGAGTGTGCACGCGTCTTTCACGCAGCATACAGCGTGTTGCGCATTTTGACCAGTTGATGGGAAAAGTATTCTTAAAATGCATTCAAAATTCGGAATAATTTGTAATATATAATTATTCACGGTATTTAGAAGTGCCCACGATAACAATATCGTGCATATTCATTACCGTGATATATCGCATTACCGAATACCGGCACAAGTCTATATGTAATACAAGAATTAGAAAAAAAACAATAATAATTTTAGAAAATGTAACGTGTAAATGAATGAAAACACACAAAAAGATGTTTATATTGTGTTATATAACACAATCTTGTGCTTTCTGGAAACCAGGCCAGATGTTCCCTGTTCAAGGAAGAATTTAGGGAATGCCTCAAATCCCTTACGTTCCAGCAACAGAATGAAATTTCCAACAAGAACCATTCATGGAAAACAAGAAGAGTACAAATAGTACAAAAAAAGAGTATAAATTCCGTTTTTTTCCCCACTGGAAAACTCCTTAATAATACCATGAGCGCAATGCTCTGTCACACAGTCTCATAAAGAATAATTTCTCTCACATTTCACAAAATTAAATCCCATCAGCATCATCACAGATATTCTCTCGTTCTCGTTTCGCCCCGGGCTCAGTTCTGGTGACCCGTCGTGCGTGATCTCTGTGTCTCCCACCGTCATTTGTTTTACAGATTTGTTCTTCCATCTGTTATACAACTAGCCCTATAAGCGCACCCTCTTTTCGCCCTGCATGCGTGTTCTCTTTGTTTTATATGCATATTTTTGGATGACCTAGAAACAATGGTAGGGATCAGTGCTTTAGCTGTCATTATGAAATCACTGAGACCTACTTTGTTTGTGTGTATGTAGAACCGGCGACTGTGGATTTAATGCTTTAGATATGCAAACTTATATGCATATAAATGGTTTGTGGTTGTCAGTGTATGGGGATTTACATAGCTACTATATACGTTTGGGACACAATTGTCCGCAGAACTAAATCTGATAAGGCATTCCTTTGGGGAATGTCTGCAAAGGTACAAAGGATCATTTAAGTGTATAAATGTATGCGTATACATACTTCTGTTTAATTTTTTCCCTGTATAGTGTTTCTTTGATTTTGTTCATATTATGTTTTTTTATTTTTCACATTTAGATAACTAGGAGAGTTGTTCGTGTGCCTGGGAATTTCTGTTAAAAAACGTCTGTTCATATACAGTCAGTTATGCAAATTATTATAAACTTAATTATAGTCTAAATGACTATAATTGTATGATTTTTCTTTTTTTTGCTGACTATTTTTAATTATAAATTTGCTTTCAATATATTTTATATCTTAAACAGCAATACAAATCTTCCTATAATGAGACATGCATACAGTAGTACTTTTCAAAAACTGCATCATGCATAAATAACGGCATCATATTTTTAATTTACAACAACTCAACATACTGCAGTACCTGTGGACGATTAGATGTATTATAATTGTGTAATTTTTTTCTACATTATTATAGCCTCTACTCTGGTGTCTTCAGGGCATTTTTTGATTCAGCAGCATGGACTGGACTCGCTAAGATCTTCTTTCGGTGTCTCTGAGGACACTTATCGTACAACAATTAGTTTGGCAACGTTTGCAAAGTTCTTGACACAGAATCTTTGAAATATATTCATGAGTTTTTGAGACCTTTTGGATCAACTCTCACATTGCTTTTCACAACATTTCACTAGGAACGCAGAAGCATTCTGTGATGTAACCACTTTGCACAGTATTTTGTTGTTACTGTGCTAGTGTCATCAGTTTCAGATTTAAGTGGCAGAATACAGAGTCAAAAGTTACGGTCTTTGTAGCTTTTGTTAATATTTTCGTGCATATTTTCAGTTTCCTTTTAACTTTAATTCATTTGCAAACTTTTAGTTTTAGTGAGCATATCATGTAACTATAACCTTGGTGTGTATGTATGAAAGCTTCTGTGGCTGAATCAGTTAGTTTGATAAAAACAAACCCAAACAGAAACTAATAGGAAGTGAACTGAAGTGGACCTCTAAATCACTGTAATAGCAGCCTCGCATGTGAATACGGCATGTGCTAGAAAAACCTCATTCCTGTTGAAGAGGCTTTCGATCCACTCTCATGATGGAATGGAGCACCATTAATTTGCTTTGTAATTGTATTCCTAAGTATGTGTGTATGTATGTGAGCTTCAGATCAATAAGCTGTTATGAGAATGTGAAGTTGAGACCCTGGTCTGCTTCGGGTCGATGTTGACTTGTAAGCACATTTCAGATTCAGACTGCCACACTGCCTTTGAGTAGATGAAGCATGACATAATGCAAGGATCTAGTAAAAGAATACAGCAGAAAAATAATAAAGGTCATCTTTTTGTAAATTTTCTTTTTAAATAAATTAGTTTTGTTTTAATAAATCTTCATTAGCATCATATATTTATAAAAATTATAATTTTCACTTCTTAAAATAGCACATTTCTTAAAACAGCAAACTACGTGACATTCACCATGTAGTGAATAGTGAAGAGTTAATGCACCAGCGCATTTAGACACAGTATATGCATGAATGCTTTAAATGCCTCTTGTCGTTTATGTTCTCTCATGCATGTTTTGAGATGTTGTGATGGACATGAGCAGAGGCGAAATTTCCAGCTTTCCATCCTCTCTTTCCACACTGACAGTTACTCTATTAAGAAAGTCAGATCACTTGCAAAATAACAGTGTAGATGGTCAAGATTTGAAAACCAAAATGTATGAACAAAGCATATGATATTCTGATACCTAAAGATGGCTTTTTGGAGTTTTTTTGCCCATTTCATCAATAACAATAGTGAATCAATCAGTGGTAATAGTAAGTGTAGCACCACTAATTATATATGTGTGAATTTTTTTTTTCTTTCATTTTTTCAGTTAAAATCCCAACCAGAAGGACCTACATTGACCCAGAAACCTGTGAAGATTTGCTCCAGGCTGTTCATGCCTTTGCCAAAGAGCTGGACATCTCTAGCATCAAGATCGAGAGGATAGTCCATACAGGTACCAGACATCAAAACCTCCTTACTTTTCCCACTATCCTGCAAATTCATTTCATTTTTGTGACAGTTTTATAGTTTTTCAATGCTGTGTGTTAAGATCTATGAAAACTAGTCATTAGCTCACATCAGAAATAAAGGCTTTATTGTCATTTACTGACTTTCATGTTGTGTTCAAACACACATGACTTTATTGTCTTCTTTGGAAGACAACGTTTACTGCTAATTTTTTCCATAAAATTCCAAAGAATGAGGACAGGAGCTTTCAAGATTCAAAAAGAAGCAAAAGCACAATAGGAGTATCATAAATGTGGTCCATATGTCATTTAAGTCGATATTTACAACATCAGGTTGAGTAGAATTTTTTTTTTTTTTTTTTGCTGTGTCAAGATCTATGTAAACTAGGCATTATGTTCATCTCAGAAATAAAGGTTCTGTCATCATTTACTGACTCTCCTGTTGTATCCAAACCCATTTGACTCATATTTCTCTTCTTTGGAAAAAACTACAGCTAATGTTAATTACTGTCCATAAAATTGCAATGAATGAGGACAGGAGCTTTCAAGCTTCAAAACAGGAAGCGTAAGCACCATACAAGTATCGTAAAGGTGGTTCATGTGTCATTTAAGCTGTTATTCATGGCATGAGGGCGAGTAAATGGTGTCAGATTTTTCATTTTGGGTAGCTGTTCCTTTAAATGATGAGTAATGTTCTCATTTATGTTATATTATGAAACACAATCAACATCAAGTGAACACTTTCCTTCTATAGGAGACTTTGGGGAAGTGTGTCGAGGTTGCCTGAAGCTTCCCAGTAAACGCGAGTTGCCTGTGGCCATAAAGACCCTTCGTGCGGGCTGCTCGGAAAAACAGAGACGCTCATTCCTCAGCGAGGCGGGAATTCTGGGACAGTTCGATCATGCCAACATTGTGCGTCTGGAGGGAGTCATCACCAGAGGTCAGTACAGACAAAGAGATGAATGGATGGCAAGGAAGAAAAGAGAGATGCATGGGACGTCCCTCTGTAGAAAATGAAAGCTGTAGGGCGATTGGGACGATTCCTCACAGGATAGGGAAAGACAAAGAACGAGAGGAATTAGGGATTTGATGGCCCTCACCTGAAAGAGATTCAGGAGGCAGAATAGATGGTATGTCCCTCCATTGAAAAAGAAAGAAGGAGGGATTAGCCAGCTGTCCCACTGCAGTAATGGAAAAGAGAATAAGCCATTGATTGGATGCTTTATTGGGAAGTGGACCCCTGAATAAATGGGCTGGTCCTCAAAAGCGCAAGAACTGAAAGGGAGGCAAAGGTCGATACTTGCAGGATGGATGATCATCAGAGGTAAAAGATCAAAGACAATGAGGAGCTGTAGATGTTATCACCTCCAGGAAGGACAGAACGAGGAGAATCCAGCTTAAATGAAACTGGTAACTCTCAGTCAACAAGCGTGATGGAAGGAAACTTGGCTCGGGGTGGAGATGTACGGAGAGAGAAGAACAGATCCATCTTTAGATTGATCGATGTGATGTTCCTGGAGATAAAACAGCTAGATGGATTTGCCTAGCGTGTTCTTGCCGAAAGGGATGAGGGATGATGAAGGTGTTTTGGAGACAGGGAAGACCAGAGGGGAAGCTAGATTTGCTGAATTAAAGAACTAGCAGTGGTGATATTAGTCTGGGACTTTGTGTATTAGCGCTGAAGGAATTATTAACATTGATTCTACATGTAGAGAATGATAGAAATGCATGCATGAAGAGACGCATTAAGTGTGCTGGATATTGTGTATGTTAGAGAAGTGGTCCTCAACTAGTTTTGCTTCAGGACCCAGAATTTCAAGTGCCAACACAATACAGTACCAAATAGTTGCAAAAAAAAAAAAAGAGGTTTTAAATTCAAATATAGAAATGTATTATCATGAACTAAATAACTGTAAAAACAACAGCAGAAGTGTGAATCTCAGTCTTTGTTACAGTGCATAATAACAAATCATCCATTACTGTTATTCTTCATTCTTTTGTCATCAATATCATTGCATTTTCTAAAAAAATAAAATAAATGCATTATTCACTTTTGCAACATTCTGTAATTTCGCAACTCTTAAGTCTACTTCTAAAGTCCAAACTAAAGTGGAAATTTAGTTTTCAGTGACAACTTTCCTCTTTTTATCTGACCCAAAAAATTTTACGTGCGTTTTTGATACTGTACCTTTACAACTACACTGCTGTTCAAAGGTTTGGGGTCAGTAAGATTTTTGCTCACCAAGGCTGCATTTTTTGTTCAAAAATACTGGATAACAATAATATTGTGAAATATTATTACAACTTAAAATAACTGCTTTTTATTTGAATATATTTTAAAATGTAATTCATTGCTGTGGTGGCAAATCTGAATTTTTAGCAGCCATTACTCCAGTCTCCAGTGTCACATGAACCTTTAGGAATCATTCTAATATGCTGATTTGCGATTCTTTGATGAATAGAAATTTTAAAAGAACAGCCTTTATTTGAAATGTAAATCTTTTGTAACATTATAAATGTGTTTACTGTTACTTTTTGCCCCCAAACTTTTGAACGGTAGTGTACTGCGTAGTAATTCACCCATTTTTGCCACTTAGGTGTTCATAAATGAACTGACTCTGGGTGGTCTGGTGTGCTTTGAATTATGAAAGGTAGTGTATGTCTATATAGTACATAAAACTCTTATTTGAATAAAGTAAGAGAAAATCTCCATTTAAATGTTCGGCTATTTAAATTTATATTGTGATTCGTTAACAGAGCATAATTGGTTCTTGTTTTAATTGTTTTGAATGAAGAGTAAGAGACCATTTATTCGGTGGTATTTTGGGGAGAAGAATGAATTGGGATTTTGGGATTGAATTAGCCTAAGTGTGTGTGTGCAGTGAGCTTAACAGCAGATGTTCACGTTGGAATAATTGGTGGCCAAATCACAGCAAGCCCCCTTAATGACTCTAATCTTTCTCCCTGACTTCTCCTCCTCCACCTGCAAATCTCCGTTTTCCTCCTGAAAGCTACACACCCTCCTCTTCACCCACCTGTCAGACCTCCACACCTCAGGTGGGAAGGACCCAGAGCTGAGAGCCCAGTAGGAGGTCTTCTGATTGGGGTTGGTCAGGCATGTCTGCTCCTCCCCACAGGAGGTGTGATGGAGCTGGGGACGGTAGATTGACCAGACTGATAGCGCAGCCTCCTGTTCATTGGGCTGGTCATTGAATTCTGCAGATTGTTGGTGTCGGTGTACATGATTGAGGGATCTGTCTCTCTCACTTCCCACCTCTCTTCCTTGCTCTCTCTATTGCTCTAACACCTGGGGATTTACCACTACCCACCTCCCTAATGGAGCGTACTTCCCTCGTCTTTCTTTGGGCCGCATTCTATCACTCACTGTCTAATGCTCACTGGAAATACAGACACGACAGATATTATTACACAGTGCTGTTGAATACTTTATTCTGATTGGTCTGTTGCAGTTTCTTATCTAAAACTATCTATCATATTTTCTCTCATTCCACTGTTCTATCTATCTACAGTGACTTGCTGACAGCATGTAATCTCTTACATAACACTCACACTTTTATGAAAACGTGTTGTTTGTGCCCCTTGGACAACCCCACCATGTCTTCTTTCCCTGCTGAAGCATTAAACAAACACATGATCCAATTTTTTCTTCATGTGTGTTTTTTTGTTTGTTTTTTGCTGCAGGCAACACTATGATGATCGTGGTGGAGAGCATGGCCAACGGAGCCCTGGACTCTTTCCTGCGGGTAAGAGAATGTATTTTTTGTGTCTGTTTGTTCTGCTGAATCATCAGATGCAAAATGCTGAGATAGTGCAGTAAATGGTATATATGAAATATTTAAGTTGCATTACAAAACCTGCAGATGTGATTTGTTGATAAAAAGAGAAAATGAGAGGAAAAAGCCAAGTGAGGCATTTTATCTTGTCTCAGAGTCAGATGAAGTAAAATTCTTGAAAGGAAGTGGTATGATTTGTTCCAAGTTTTTATAAGTATTTTAGTGTTTATATTTTAAACTGTTGTTTTCCTCCCTTTTTCCTTTCCATTTCCAATTCCCTTTACCTTTTTTCTTTCCTTACCCCTACCTTCTTTTCCTTGTTCCTCATCTTTTCCTTTTTTCAATTTTTTTTTCTTCCTTCTCCATTATGTTACTTTCCTTACTTTACATTTTCCATTTTTCTTTCCTTTTTCCTTCTTTATTTTTCTATTACATTTTTTTTCTTTTTCAATTTTCCTTTTCCCCCTCTCCATTGTATGTTCCTTTCCTTTTCTTTTCCTCTGCAATGCCTTTTTCTTTCCCTTTTTCCCTTTCTGTCTACTTCAATGTCCTTTCTTTTCCTCTTGTCCACCTTTTTGCCATTCCTTCCTTTCGTTCTCTCTTTTTCTCCCTCTTTTTTCTGCACAGAAACACGAAGGTCAGTTGACTGTTCTTCAGCTGGTGGATTTGCTGAGCGGAGTGGCGTCTGGGATGAAGTATCTGACAGAGATGGGTTTTATCCATCGCCGACTGGCCGCTCATAAAGTCCTGGTGAACAGCAGCCTGGTCTGCAAAGTGTCAGGCTTCAGACCTCTTCAAGACGACAAGATAGAGGCGGTCTACAGCACACTAGTGAGTATTTTACCATAATGCAACACAGCACTCTCAAACACTTCTGAATGAGTTCGAAGAGCCAATGGTTGTCAGCATTTCTCTAAAAGTCAAAGCACAGCTCTTATCTAGTTTATCAAACTTTCATGCAATTTTTTTTTTCTTGCAAGTACTCAGCTGAATGTGCGGCGTATTTTAAGAACGCCTCAGTACTTCATGCTTCTGTTATGATAAGATGAACACGGAAGTCAGGATACAGTACGGCACAATACGCCTGTCTTTCACCAACACAATACACTCACACCGTGATACCACTTTTTTGTGTTTGCTGAGGGTGTGTTCCTGAATCAACATTTAATCAACATTTTTTTCTTTCCTTTCCTGTCCTTTTCCTTTTTTTGTTTTCCTCTCTTATGTCCTTTCCTATGCAATGTCCTTTCCTTTACAATTTTCCTTTCTTTTCCTTTTCTTTATTTTTACATTGTTGCGCTAGAAATCTGTCAAACTGATTTGTGCCATTTCTGCGCCTTTAGTATGTTTGTTTCAACAAAAAGGAACAAGTCCTATTAGCAAAATCACAGTCACTGTTGTAGCTCGTTTCTCTGGGCTGGTAATTGAAAGGTTGTAGGTTCAAACTCTGCAAAGAGCAATTCATGAAGCCTTGAGCAAGTCACTTAACCTCAGGTTGCTTCAGTGGAGATTGTCTCTGTAATTAGTGTGCTGTAAATCAGATAAAACCTGCTTCTCAATGACCACTTACTAATTAGTAGTAGTAACCGTAAAGACTGAGCACAACTGTGTCAATTTGTTAGACATAACAGGGTCTGTCTTTCTTTCAGCATGGAGGGAAGAGTTTGGTGTTGTGGACGGCCCCAGAAGCCATTCAGTACCATCGTTACAGCTCAGCTTCTGATGTGTGGAGCTTCGGTATCGTCATGTGGGAAGTCATGTCTTTCGGGGAGAGACCGTATTGGGACATGGGCAACCAAGACGTACGTCTGTCCCTTTATATTTCTTCTAATGTATCACCACCTGTGCAGTTCTGCATCGCTTTTCTTCTGGTGTTTCTTTCTCAGACCTTTCCTCTCTGTATCTCTTGCTCTCTCTTTTGGGCGGCTGCTTTTCCTCCTCCTTTAGATCTCCCTAAAAATCCTTTTACGTTTGTTTGTGATTTTAAATTATTTTTCTCCCTCCCTCTCTCTTTCCTGCCTCTCTCTGTTGGTAGGATGGGATTTTCCTGTGTGAAGTGAGGAGTTATGCATTTGTATAAAAATTTTAAAGTAGCTAAAGCGAGGGGCCTTTAAAGACCCCAGATAAAGTGTGTGTGTGTATATGTGTGTGTGCACTTTGACTTCCAAGTCCACTTCAGCTCCGTGACCAATCAGACTCAGAAGTCACGCGGCGTGTGGCCTCCTTTTCACGCCTGCAGCAAAGATCTGAAATAAACTCCGGCTGAAGGACATCACACTTTTTGGACCCCAGTAGTAATGTAGTCTAGATAGTGGACCCCAGTAGTAATGTAGTCTAGATAGTGAAATGCTAAACATTTCCATGTTTATGGCTAAATTAATGATTGCTGGGGAACGGCATTAATGCATCTTTCATGTTATTTATTTGGTTTAAATATTGTTTGTGTTGTCATAAGTGACTTTTAAGTAGTACTTTTATTAAATTAAATGGTATTTAGGACTATCTAATAAAAAGAGGAGATCATAGAGGAATGCTAGTCAAGGACACATTTTGAAATGCCTACTGAAATGAAATAATTTAATTTGCTAATTTGTCTCCGAAATTTCATTATTAGTGTTGATTGCTTTGAGATCACACAGAACGCTTCCTGGAAAAATTCATTAAAAATGCATCAGTGAGATCTGTATACAATGGGGTCTAAAAGCCTGAGTTCACAAACTGGAAATAAACAGAATTTTGAAATAAATAAATGTTACAATGTAAGATTCTGCATTATTTATGGGTCAGTAATCAATATATTCCATTACTCCAAATAGTCAATATTCAATAATTATGTTTTTGTGTTATTACAGGTAATAAAAGCTATAGAGGATGGGTTCCGGTTACCTGCTCCCGTGAACTGCCCGCCGTCTCTGCACCAGCTCATGCTGGATTGCTGGCAGAAGGAGAGGACAGAGAGACCCACCTTCACCCTGATCCACAGCGCTCTCAGCAAGACCATGAGGAGCCCGGACAACATCGGGTCCTCCACCCTGGGACGCAGGTACTTGAAAGCTTCTCATGGTTCCCATCTCCTTGCAAATCATCCCGTTTCCACTTTCCCAGTAAGTGTTTATGTTTTTCACTCTGAAGACGGAAATCTCTTTCTGTGTTTGTCCAGGACCCTGGGGTCATCTGTATCACTAGCAGAACGAACGCTTCCCTCCTTCCCTTCATTTAGTTCAGTTGGAGAGTGGTTAGAAGCTGTAGACATGGGCCGCTACAAAGACAACTTCACTGCTGCTGGATACTGTTACCTGGAGTCAGTGGCTCGCATGACCGTTCAGTGAGTGACATTGAATTGAAGTCCTAAATAACGCTTTTCTCTTATTCAGTTTGTGTGTAACTTGCTCAGTTGTTTTTGCAGGGATGTGCTGAGTCTCGGCATCACCTCTCTGGAGCACCAGAAACAGATCCTGTCCGCCATCCAGACTCTCAGAGCGCAGGTTATCCAGATGCACGGCCGCGGAGTGCAAGTCTGACAGACCCACAGCAGTGCGCTGGCTTACCGAGGAAAGACATATGGATGTCTGCTCTCATAATTACCCAGCAGGTCATTCAACGGTCAGGAGGTGATAACCAAGACACTGCAAATGGCGGTTTTCTTCCTAATCTTCCCTTTTTCATTCCTTTATCTTCTCTTTGGGTGAACACTCGTTCTTTTCTTCCACAAACAAGTTCTTGTTTTCTGAGGGGGACAATATCACAAGCAAGAGGATTCCTCTAGAATAACCTGCGTGCTGAGTTTGACCTGCTTTTCTTCCGCTGTTCATCAATGACATGAGCTCTGTCCCTTTTAGTAGGACTTTAAGGTGGTCGATGCCCTCCGTCACTGTCCCCGGAGAAGGGCAGTTTGACTCTGACCGATCTCAGAGCAATCAAAAGGGCGACATGTATTTTCTTTTTCCAAGCAAAAGAACTCATGCTTTGTAGCCACTGATCCTCCTATAAAGTGGACTAAACCGAGAGCATGTCATCCATTTGCTCCTCAGACTAGGAGAGCATCTCGCCGTATCTTCAGCACATAAGTTGAGTACTGATGTAAGGAATCTTAAATAATATGTAAATCCCTTTCTCTGTGTGTTTGGTTACTGTCTACTTTTTTCTTTTTGCTTTCTTTCCTCCACACTTTAAACTCATTTCTGAATTTCCGAGTTTAAATTAGTATTGTCGGACATCTGTACTCGTAATGTTTTTCTTGTTCTGTCTACTATAGGGACAATGCTTGCACTGCAGCGTCCATGACTTACAGAAACTTGTACCATATTTATTAGATGATTTATTTATCCATTTACAGATGCTTACTGGAGTTTGAATGCAGAAATATTGCTTGAAAATGGAAAACATAGCACTGAATCTGGACGTTCAGCTGTCATTTCATCAAAATGCTCTTCGGTTTTGTTTGTGTAATTTCATTTTTTCCTGCACTTTGAAAGTGAGTGAGTGAGTGAATGGATGTGACAGGGATGTATACACGCATATACATTCACACACTTACAGATTTCATTACACTCCACAACAGCAGGTGTCTGATACTCTCGGACATGTTTAGTACTTGATGTTGGCGTTTCGTACAACGGAAGTGGTTGTTCTTAAACGAGAATGTTCTGAATGTTCTAGTGTTATTGAATTTAGACTACTGTGTGGTGTGATGTGAGCGTGTGAACAAGACTTGGTTGGACTTGGATGTGTTTAAGCAGTATTGAGTAAAATCTTAATTTACAGTTTGATCATAGAAACAGGTTGGTGCAAATCTCATTAACAAAGGCTGTAACAAACAGTTTGGATCTGGATTTTGCCACAAATACATTTAGTACAAAACAAATGTATAGATTTTTTTTTCCTCATATTAGGTTGCTATTGAGTTTTAGGATATAAACAATTAAAGCTTTTTGGAATTTAACGATAAGAGCATCATTTTCACTCTCTCTGTTTTACAATTACACACATACAGAGATGCACATTCGTTATTATTGCAGCCATATCATATCTGAACGTGGCATAACCCGAATTAATCATCACTTCAAAATCTAAAGGACAAAGACATGCTGTACTGTAATGTTTAACAGCCCTTTACCGAAAAAGACTCAATTCCCCCTTTGCATTAAGTGTATCATTCTGATCTCTGTTTGATACTGTAAATATGTATTTGAAAATGCAATCTATTTTTATAATTTGTTTGAATAATAATGTGTTGAATGAGATCCTCTCACTGTGTTGAAATTACTTATTGTTTGAATTAGGCGAGTCGCGAAGAAAAGTTGTTTGAAATCAAGTCCTTTTTTGTTTCATTTTTCTCTTTTCGGTTGGAATTTTTCATGATTTTTACCTGTTAGAAGAACAGATGGCTGTAGCAATATTGAAACATGTTATTAAAAAAAATACAATACAGGTACCTTAGACTTTATTGTGTTTGCTCGCGGTGTCCTGGCTTCCAGCATACCTGCCTGAATTCATACACACATGGAGTCTATTTTAATCATGTGTAATCAATGTCGAGGCATGGCAATCAAGCATTTCCCGTCAGCTTTCAACCCCCGGAAAAACAGCGGGAAGCAAAAAGGTGTTCTTTGTTCTGTATTTTTATCTAAAGGTTTCTTTTTAATCAATTATTTTCTTTCCAGCTAGATAATTTTTATATGAGTGACAGGATGAAATTACACCAGAATATTTAACATTTCATGTTGTTATGTCTTTCCCACTGTTTTATGTACAGTATCTAATCCTGATTCTTTTGTTAGATATTAAGTTGTCATTCATTCCAAGAGATTTAAAGATGTCTATGAGCTTTAGTGGATCCAAGTGCTCGTTTATATCAGTAATAATTCGAAGGGTTTCTCTCCTTTCACGTATCTTAGTACTAAAAAATCCCTTGGAGATAATAATGGGGGAGAACTGAAAGTGTGAAGAGGAAGAAATGCATTGTGTGGAAGAAAATACACCAGCTAATACTTCAGCTCCCAACAGTGGGAAAGCAAGGCACAAGTGTGTGTGTGTGTGTGTGTAGGGGAGTGTTTACATGTTTTTGTGTTCAGATTAAAAGACTCTTCAGTAAGAAGCAAGAAGGGTCCACCTCTAAGCCGGTGTGAAGGGGAAAGTTTTCAAATACAAAAGTTTGATCCAAGCAGTTAGAGTGCCAGGCCTCAAATCGGATTTGGGAAATTAATCCGGATCGGGAGCAGGTGTGAACAAACAAAGTGGAGTGGGGCTTGATCTAGCCTCTCTCCGGGAGTATTTCGCCTCTTGAGGTCCAAACACCACTCTATAAAGTTCAGTTCATTCACTGAGGATAGAGACGTCAAAGCTGTGTGTGTGTATTTAAGTGACAAACAGTGAGTTCTGTTCTGAGGAGGGCCACATGAAAGGAGCAGATGAACAGCGTGTTCTGGAATTCCTGCTGGGCTTTTAGTGGCTTTAAAGTGAACCGTGATTAAATGCTCTAGGAGGCTAAAATGCTAAAAACCAATCATTATTATGCATTAATTTTTGATTGACGTGCTTGAAGTAAACATACATGTTCTTGTGTGTATTTATGTAGCCTATACACATACAAATTATATATATATATATATGTATATGTGTGTGTATATATAAGTGGCTTTTTCAATGTTACATTGATATGCCAGTATCGGTGTAAATTACTGTCTTAATTTGTAATCACATCGATTTGATCATTAACAACATTTTTCAAAACACTGATTCAATAACAAAATTTCTGAATTAGCCTATAGAAAACAGCATTACTATTTCCAATTGTGTCAAAAATAGTAAATATGCTCCTCAGGGGCATCTCTAGACCCTTTTTACTGGTGCATGATCCCCAGTAAAATATTCTTGATAAATTCTTAGGTTTAATAACATGTTTCATGTTTTTTTTTTTTTTTATCAGCCGTTTAGAATCACAACAGTGATGCCAGATTCGCGAATGAATCACTCTTTCACGTCAAACGGATTTGCAAAAAGGTCTGAAATATTAGGACAGTTCACTCACCCACTGGATCGTTTGAGCGGTTTCTCACACCGAAATACGGGATATTATATTTTATATTATATTTGCTGGTGGCCAGGTCACTCATTACTGATGAAACTAGATGCAGTTCTGAAATCAGCCACTTTCTTCATGAATGAGTATGTGAATTATTGAATCGATTGGCTCGGAGCGCGGAAGATTACATCTCCTGTGACGTCGTTTGAAAGCAGACAAAAGCTAGGCTATATTTTTTTCACATTTCTTGTTTATTAAACTGTTGTGTAAACGCTGCATAACACTAGCAATGTTGCTGTTATGTATACTTGTATAGAAAATAACAGCTTACTCAACTTCAAAGTCTCCAGAAGGATCTCGACTCTTCAGCTTTTAGCTCGCCGAGACTTGTTTGAATCATCACGTGTGGGGTCCACAGTTCAAGTTACCCGCTCCGTTGAAAGCCCGTCACGCGTCATCTGATTAATTCTCAGGTTTTGGCCAAACCCAGATTAAACTTTCTGTGACCACAGTTGAGCACAAGTAGCTCCCGCTTTTGATTTTCTATTTCTTTTCATGTCTCCTCATTTCGGGTATCCAACTAGGTCAGGCTTTACACTACAGTATCCAAGTATCCAGTGTAGTTACAAAAGCACTGCGCACCAGTAATGAATAGCACGCACTTGTAATTATGTAATGGAACAGTCTATAATTACACACTATCGCTATTGTAATTATTTTAATGTGCAATATGAACAATGCAATGTAAGTGTTTTCTGCATTCCCCTGTATTTTCTCTCCAGTATTTTTTATTTTTTTTTACATTTCCACTATAAACAGCGAATCCAGAGGATCAAATCTGAACTGATCTCAGGTCAGCTCTGCTAATGACAGACTTCAGCTTCAACTGTCTGTGTTATTTCCTGCAGTAATTACAGAGGTCAGAGATAACTTCATTTTACTGAGCTATTTCTGCAATTACTTTTAATCGATCGGTCTCAAGCTCATTTTTAGTCAAAATGAAGCAATTTCCCATCAAGTTCACACAGGTTAACGTTTGACAACCAGAAAGTGACCAAATACTATCTGTCTGTAATATTTTCAGAACAACCATAGTAACACCTATATAGGTGTATATATATATATATATATATATGTACAACCTTGTTGTTGTTGTAGTTGTTGTTTTGTTTTGTCAGTTACCACAATTTAACGGTGGCATATCATTTATATAGCAAATGATATTGTCAACATTAAGCCATGGTGTACTACAACCATATATAATTTTGTGGTATTTGTAGTGAATACTACCAATTTAACATAGGTTTTACTACAGTAAGTATAGTTTATGGTTTTTGCATTTCAACCATATTAATAATAAAGCAAAATCATAATCATAACTGGTTATAATTGTCATAACTGGTTCTGCCACAAACTGTTACTACAGTTGTGATTACAGCAGTTTCACTATGGTAAATGTTTAAACAATGGTTATCTGTCTTAAGGAGGGCCGGCCTGGGACAGTTCCCTGTTGTCCACCCTGGCCTGTATGTGCAATGGAGGGGCTGTTGTAGTCCTTTACTGCCCCTTAGTGTATATTTGCGATATTGCAAAACATTGAACAGCTGTAATTCAAAAACGAATCGATCGATCAGAAAATCAGTTGTATATTTTAATAAAAACCATGCTTTAATGATCCTTGCTCTGCTGAAACAAAAGTAAAAATCAAGTTACTACAAAAAAATCAGTTCAGTACCTTCCATGTTTTATATCCCCATTCACTTACTCCACAAATGCCCTTCACCTCTCTCAGTCCCTGCATAAAGCCAAATATCTTTAGAAATCACTAGATAATTTGTGCTCTTTTCCTTAAATTGTTAATTCTGTTTACTGCATCTCTCTCTTTCTCTCTCATTCCCTCCAGCTGAGTTTCAGTGTCTGAGCTATAAAGGAGAAGATGTGTGTGTCCTCCAGGATGGCTTTAGCGGTGGGTTTCCCGGCTCCATGTCCACTGCGTGTGTCCACTCTGACCAGCAGCAGCTGGGTTTGCCCGGGGCTGCGGCCTACGCCATGCTGGAGAGTGGCCACGTACTTTAGAGTGTGCAGGGGAACCACACGGTCATCGTGATCAGCCGTCAGCAGTAGCATCGCGGGGTAAGGGGTCCCATCTCGAGGGGTCTGAGGAAGGTTATGGAGAGGAGAGTACCTGTGGAGGAAAAGGTCAAACTTTTATTTATTTTATTTTTTTTGGACATGTAGTATGACATTTACAGTAACTTGTTTGTTATACAGTTATACACTAGCGGTCAACAGTTTGGAATAATTCAGATTTTTTTATGTTTTTGAAGTTTCACCAAGGCTGCATTTGTTTGATCAAATAAAAACACTAAAAACAGAAATATGTGAAATATTGTTACAATTACATAACTATTTCTTTGAATTTGAATACATTTTAAAATGTATTTTATTCCTGTGATGGCAAAGCTGATTTTTCACCAGCCATTACTTAAGTCTTCAAAGTCACATGATCCTTCATAAATCATTCTAATATGCTGATTTGGTGCTAAAGAACCATTTCTTATTATTATCAATGTTGAGAACAGTTTTTGAAGCTTAATATTTTGTGGAAACTATAGTAGGATTTTTTTTTAAATCAAGATTTCTATTTAAAATAAATGTTGTTCTTTAAACTTTCTATTCATCAAAGAAACCCAGACAAAAAATATCATGGTTTGCATAAAATTAAGCAGTTTTCAACATTGATGAAAATAATAATAACCATTAAGCACTAATAATAATTGAGTACCAAATCAGCATATTAGAATGATTTCTGAAGGATCATGTGACACTGAAATTATAACTGAAAAAAATGTATTTTAAATTTTAATAATATTTCACAATAATAATATTTCTGCTGAAAATTAGATCAAATAAATGCAGCCTTGGTGAGCATAAGAGAGACTTCTTCTAAAAACACAAAATCCTACTGACCTTAATGTATATTGTATTTAATGTATATAATGTATATCACTCCTCTCTTCATTCTCTGCTAATGTCTCCACTGCTAAAAGGACTAACAGACATTTCTTGTTGGATGACGGACCATCACCTTCAACTGAACCTGGCTAAGACAGAACTGCTTGTGGTTTCAACAAACCCATCACTTTATCAGGACTTTCAGAAAGCAGGAATCCCTACTTGATGAGCCATTTGAACTGTCCGGGATCATCGGCACAGCCGTAGTCAGTGGTCCAGGCGTGACCGATGGTGAATTTGTGGAACTTCAGCATGTCCATGACCCCAACCTCAGCTACTGCACAGCCGAAGAGCTCGGGACATTGGTTTACACATGCCGCTGAAAAAACAAACACACAGATCACTCTTCTCCCATTGCATACAATGGCCAAACACAGTCCACATTTACCAGACGCACTGACTCACACACCTGTACTTAAATGAGTGGGCTTAAAGATGTTTTGGATTACTCAGATAGAACAGCCCGATTTGACACACCTCACATTCTTAAAGGCCCACGTAACTACACTGTGACTAAACATAGGGATCAACACAGACATACTAACCTAGCTAGCACATTCAGCATAAAGAAGCTTTTTTCAAATGCTTAGTAATTTATTCACCGCCAATGTTTTCAAACCGGTGCACCGCCTACACACCTTTATCTTGTTCTGATTGTTACCTCACACCCACACATCCACACACTAGTAACCCACAAGCAGGTGCAGATTTATATTTTTGCGGAATGAAAAACATGGTCAAATGTGGTAAGCTGAGCTGAATACAACCATGATATTCGTGAATGCCCTGAATGGCAAGGTGTTTAGTTTTTTTTGTTGTTGTTTTTGTTTTGTTTTTCTACATATTTTTTTCTGGTGTGTAACAAAACAAATCCAATTTTATTTTAGTTTGCCTTCTTATTTTAAAATTATTTTTATCATATTATTATTATTATTATTAATTCATTCTTTCTTTCTTTCTTTCTTTCTTTCTTT
>NW_015645538.1:3092648-3109579 GCF_001515625.1 Sinocyclocheilus rhinocerous
ATATATATGTGTGTGTGTGTGTGTGTGTGTGTGTATGTATGCAGTCAAACCAAACTTTATTCAGACACCTTCAGTATTTTTCACATTATATCACAGTTTATTCCCTATAGTTTAGAAAATGGTAATAAAATATCTTGATAATGTCAGATAACTTTGATAGTTTAATTTTGTTCAGTCTGTGGTGTAAAAAGTTTGCATTAGCAATTAAAGAAAAAACACTTAAGCAAAACATGGTTAGGTCAAAGTGTCTGAATTTTTTTGATCTCAAATTTTACTGGTAGTCTACATCTATTCTTCTATGAAGAATTGTTGGGTATAATATGTCACAGTTCACTTTATTGTGCTATCCTCACTTACATTTATTAGTGTCCTGCACCCACTAGTAAAAAAAAAAAATCAAAAATTATATCTGGTGTTTGAATAACTTTTGGTTTGACTTGTATATACATACATACTGTACATACAAATATATGATTGTTCAAATTTCATATATATTTCTTCCTCCATTTTAGGTATAGATAGTATTCACAGTTGCACTTTAAAGCAAAAAATAAAATCAGCTTTGCTGAACGAACACAACAGGCTGGAAATGTGTAGAACCTTTTGAATGACGTGTTCAGTTCTGCGAAAAATCTGTAAAACGTTTAAACAAATTCCATGTGCCTCCCACGATCAACCGCACATGAATTCTGCACAATCCTGCATATACTCAATAACTGCACTGACTCAATCCTGTCTCTCCTATGAATAAGACTGAAACTGTATTTGCACTGGCAGCTGGCGAGTGCCGCCCGTCTAACGACTGCATCTCCTACTAAACGTGCTGTTTAATGAGAGTGACAAAGTGTTTCACTGAGGAGCGAGTGCTTCTTCGCCTCTCGCAGATGCTGGTGTGTGCGACTTGTGTTAGAAAGCTCTGAGTGTGAATGCCAATGTCATGTTTACTCAACAGATGAGCTAGCTGTGAGTAACGGCACAGATTGCACACATCATTAGAGCCGCACAGCTGCACGTCCATAAGTTTCCATTACAGCACCACCCTAATTTAACCATGTGCGAAGGCGTATGTGTGCTAAGACTGTCGAGTCTTATTGGTTGTGTTCTTCATTAGCTGGAAGTGATCATGTCTATCTGACTTCCTCAGACTGCTCACCAAGAAACTTACCCACGAGCAGGCCGCCGTTGGAAGCTCCGTTGATGGCGATCTGGCTGGCCGTGGTGTATCCCTCCTGGATCAGGTACTCGGCAGCACACTGGAAGTCATCAAAGCAGTTCTGCTTGTTCCCAAGAGTGCCAGCTGAAATCAGAAATCTTTCTTAAAAACGTACAATTTGAAGCAGCACATGGTAGAGGGAGTGGGGTAAACTGGGCCACTTGTACTGAAGTCAAGGGGGAAGAGGTATTAGGTAGTATTTGCATTTAATTCAATTTCTCCCATATACTGCGAGTTTAAGTATATGTAAGATACAGCCATAGAAATATGACTTCTCAAAAAAATGTCACACTTTACTCATGTAAGGGGAAACATGAGTCATTTGGCAATATGTAAACAAATTATATTAAATTATTCAAACAGTATTTCATGTTGCAGAATTTTTAATATGTTGCAAAGTACAGTACTTGCATTACCGTAAACCTTAAACCAGAAAAGGTTTGCAATATTTGAATGTGGTTAAAGTCATTATTATTTCCACATTTATTATAACCACATTTATCATGTGAATTTCTTAATTAAAACCTGCATATGATCGGCCTTTTCTAAATATATACAAAATAACCACTTGCTAAAACTTTTAGGTATTATAAGTGGTCACCATTTTTTCTGAAAGTTTTCAGGGGGAAAAAAACTGTTTTTTGCTGTTGCAATTCAGTTATATAGTCCTGTGGCATGGCAAGTTTTAATAATAATAATTCATTCATAAAGACTGCAAGTACAATAATTATACAAGAATTAGAAAACATTATTATTATTATTATTAGATTAACCCATTTAATCCCACCAGTCACAATTGTGACCATAAAGAAGATTTTCATTTATAAAGCTCTAAATATCTTACTGACTGATGTTTTAGTGCATTTTCTGCAAATATGGGATAAAATAAAGGGTCTCAATTAAAAATGTGCAGTTTCACATGATTAGTGCAAATTGTCACAAGACCATAGCAGTTTAATTCCCGTTTGCACCATGAGAAGATGATGACTGCATCAAAGCTCCAAAATAAAAGGCTAGTGAAGTATGTTAACATAAAGATATGACAAAGATTTTTGGTCCACATTATCTTTAAGGTGTCTAGCATTAATATATGAATTCACAATTATTACGTTTTGTTGAGTGTTGTCATAGAATAAGTAAAAATATAGATGGTCACAATTGTGACCGGTGGTATAACAGTGAATTTAGGTATACATATAAATCCAATTGCAGTTGTTAGTGAAAGCTGCACTAAAATGTTGCAATGACAAAATTTTGCACTAAATTAAAAATTCAAGGGCCTATTTTAACGATCTAAGCGCATGGTCTAAAGCGCACGGCGCAGGTGCACTCAGCGCGTGTCCAAATCCACTTTTGCTAGTTTAACGACGGGAAAACGGTCGGCGCGCCCGGGCGCATGGTCTAAACGGGTTGTCCCTATTCTCTTAATGAGTGTGGGCGCACAAATGGGCGCAAATGCATATGCTATTTAAACAACGCAGCGCAGGACGGGAAAATGAGAACTGCGTCGGGCTGATACTAGCAAAAACACTTGGGCCGCATTGCGCCGGCTGTATGATAGGGCCCCAAATGTTGCAAATAAGTTACAATATTGATGTTGTAATACTGGCAGCTAATATAACAATTTTATGATATATGTTACAATAAAGTAATAATTTTGAAATGTGTTGATGGTTGTATTTTAAAAACAGACGTCTATGTTAAAAACAGACGGGATGAATACTAAAGTAAATTAGCTAAATTAACTATAGAAACTAACTGTTTGAAACCAAAATGTGTGAACTATTAAGACTAATTTTCAAGTTGGACTAGTGTTAAAAATGTTGACTAATTAGAGTTCACTTTCTATTCATTCATTCTTCATTTATCTTTCAAAAGGACACACATCTGAGCGTGAATGAAGTGAGGATACTGTACCTTTGTGCCAAGTTTGGCCATACTCTCCTCCTCCTCTGATGTTAGCTACAGCCAGGATCCCACCCAGGTGTCTAATAAAGAGCAGGTATGCAGTGCTGCACATACAGATAGAGAAATAATTGGTTAATAGTTTGGGATATTCATATTTCACATACTCTCTTCCTTTTCCATCCCATTCCATTTGCGATTTTTAGCCAAACACAAACAGAGAGCTTTATACTAACTTGTAATATGGCTGAATTGAGTTCTCAAAGCCTCCATAACCATACAGAAAGACTGGATGAGAGCCGTCTCTTTCTATGCCACGTGCATGTACCAGGAACATTGGGATCTTTGTGCCATCTTTACTGGGGTAAAACACCTGTTATGCACAAACACTTAAGGTGTATTATTACAGTCAAAAGTTTGGAATAATTACAATTTTTTTAAACAATATTTGAAAGAAGTGTCTTATGCTCACCATGACTGCATAAATTTGATTAAAATTTCAGTGAAAACTTTAATATTGTGAAATTAATGCAATTGAAAAGAATTCTGTTTTCTATTTGAATATATCTTTAAAATGTCATTTAATTTTCAGCAGTCATTACTCCAGTCTTCAGTGTCACATGACCCTTCAGAAATCATTCTAATATGCTTAAGATTATTAATAAGATTCTTATTATCATCCATGTTAATAAAGCAGCTTAATATTTTTGTGGAAACACTTTTTTCAGGATTCTTTGATGAATAGAAAATTTCCACAAAAATATTAAGCAAGGTAAAACTGTTTTCAACACTGATAATAACAAAAAAATGTTTTTTAAGCACAACATCAGCATATTAAAATGATTTCTGAAGGATCATGTGACACTGAAGACGTGAGTAATGAATTATAAGTGACACTGAAGATATATTTGTAATACTGAAACTTCCTGTGGGCTGTGATTCATGTGTTATTTCAGGACAGACTGCAGCCTGACCTGAGTTGTCTGGTAGTCACTCGGGTTGATGCCCTTTACTTCCACCTGCCTGAAGATCGTGGGCTCTGGGTCGGGTTGACTCAGGTCACAGTGGTAGATTATGCCTGAGCGATTAGATATGAAGAGTAAAAACACTTTTCATGGTCTGGAAATCTATGTGATCTCCTTTTTTACTGCCAAAGTAAATGCACATACTGGGGTGTCCTTATACTTGAGGTTACGTAGTGTATTTTGGCATAAATGTCGCGCATTATTTAAGTGTGTTTACCTGGTGTAGTAAATGAAGTGAACTTGTAGAAGAAGTCAGGGTGCTTCTTCTTGCAGCTGAGGCCAACTACAGTGCCCACATCTAGCGGCAGGTCTCTAATCAGTTTCCCTGATTGCAGTTCATACAGCTGTAAGATGTCCTTCACGTCATGCACATAATTCACCAGCAGATAGCGCTGGTTCACACACTCCACGAAGCCTGCAGACAAGATATAAACACTATCAGGCTGCAGTTCTCTGTTTTTATTGGAAATGAGTTATTGATAGTGTGGGTGAAGAGGAAGTGTGTGTGTGTGTGTGTGAGGCTTGTGACAGTTTCACCCACAGATGTTGACTACTGTGAATACCAAGAAAATATGAGCTAACTCTGTTTCCAGAATGTTTAAACTGAAACATTTTACAGGGAAAAATGGAGGGGTAACCAGGGCTAGTTGTCTCTGTAACTATGAGATAAAGGTCCAATTACACAAATGTGCGTTTTTCCTGGCAGTGGTTTTGTTTGTTGGTTTCAGCTATATGTTGAAGGTAGTTTTATGTGTTTAATTGTACACTATTTATTAATTATAATTTCTGCTTAATGAATTGAACTGTATTTTTTCTGGAGTAATAACAGTGAAAATATTTTAAGTTTTTGTTGTTGTTGTTTTGTAATGAAGACTTTAAGGTGTGTGTCCAGTGTCTCAAGCTAACATTTTGCCACACCTGCCAATAGCTGGTGACTTGAGAAGATTGACTGGCCATAACTATTTTATTACCAGCCATTAAGTATGTGCATTATTTCATTAAAAAAAAAAAAAAAACAGGCAGCACATTGTTGGTATTATTATTAATTAATATAATAATAAATATTAAATATAAAAATATAATAATTATTTAGTAATAGTATTATTTGATCAAATTATAAAATTAAACAAATCAGTAAAGAAAAGTATTTCATCATAATAACAATTGTAATTATTATTTATAATAATATAATAATAATATATTTATTATTATTATTATTATTTATGAGAACAGTAAAATTACAATACTAATACTTATGGTTGTTGTTGTTGTTGTTTTTTTCTTTGCTTTCAGACATTAAACCATAGAGTATTTATATTTGATGGAAAACCACAGAGAAACTTCTCTTTTGTTGACAAGAGTATAATGTTCTCTTACCAAGAACGTCCTTCTCGTGTTGGGGGATGAGGGTTTTCCAGTGTGTCTGCTCTGGTTTCTGCAGGTCTATGGTGATGAGGCGGTAACGAGGAGCATCCAGATTGGTGCGTAATGTGAAGACGGTGCCCTCGTTGGTGATGTATGTGTACTGCGCTTCAAATGTGTCAACCAGCTTCACCCATGGCAGCAAACCTTGAATAACATTACTATTAAATGAATGCTTTTATTCAGCAAGTATGCATTAAATTGATCGAAAGTAACAGTAAAGACTTGCATTGTTACGAAACATTTCTATTTCAAATAAATTTACTTCTATTCATCAAAAAATCTTGAAAAAAATGTGTAATGGCTTACACAACAATATTAGGCAGCACAACTGTTTTCATGATTGATAATAATAAGAAACGTTTCTTAAGCACTGAATCAGTATATTAGAATTATTTCTGAAGGATCATGTGACAGAAGACTAGTAGTAATGATGCTGAAAATACAGCTTTGCATCACAAGAATAAATTACATTTTAAAATGTTTTTTGAAATTGTAATAATGTTACACATTATTACTATTTTTACTGTATTATTGGTAATATTACTGTGCAGCCTTGCTGAGCAAGAAAGAGAATTCTTTCAAAAACATCTTACATACATTTATAATATAATATAATATAGTGGTCCTTTCAATGTGTTTTAATTAAGTTTTTATTTTTTTAAAATGCATTTCATTGTAGTTTGCTATTAGGCATCCCACACATGCAGACTGACCTGTGATGCCATTGGGCAGCTGCTGCAGGTCGCAGTACCACAGACGGTTGACTGGCTCACAACCCTCGGTGATGGACAGCACTGCATACCTGCCATCATCAGAGACCTGGACAGATGAGGAGAAAAGGAGAAACGGTGGAAGATTGTGTAAGAAAAAGAGAACCACACACAAAAAAGGAGAACAATTAATTTTAGGCTAGGTAATTTTGTCAAATTCTTTATAAATATTTCATCACATTGTGTGAATCATAAGAGTAAGTTGCATAATTTTATCTTCCCAAAAAGGGGGTTTTGTATAAATTTGGTGTTGTCTTACAGTAAGGCTACTGTGCCATTTTGGGTTGTCAGGAAATTCTGCCACCAGGATGTCTTCTGATTGGCTTGTGCCAATAAGATGGTAGTAAAGCTTCTGGTTTAGGTTTGTTGTGGTCTCAGTGCCTAGAATGGAATGAATGAAACTAATATCACACTGGAAGCAGATTGAATACAAATTTCTTAAAGCAATGACTGTATAGTTAAATAGCTTAAGTGATGTCAGCGAAGAAGGAAAGTTGATGTGCACATACCATCAGCTTTGCCGTCCTGTCGAGGGTAGCATTTTTTTTACTTCATTGCATCTCAAGAGCTCCAGAAATAGAAAGCCCTAAACTCTTACCTCAGATATTTACCACTTTTATATATAATGTATACTGTATAAAGTTTTAAAATATAGTATTTTCAATTTCATTTTAATTAGTATAATAGTTTTCTCATGCATTTTTCATATCATATGTATTTATAGATTAATGTATTCATGTATTTATAGAAATGGTTTTAATGTACTCATTTACAGTAATTACTTTTTATGAATCGAATCCATTAGTACAGTATATAATGCTTTAAAAGTCTTTCATTCGATAATGTTCTAACATTCTTTAATTTTAAGTAGTTATAATTGTGTTGTTATTATGCACTCTTTTATTATCATTATTCCCCAAATGTATGTTTATATTTTTTGTGGTCTGTCTATGGATATCTTGTCTGTTTTTAAACAGGAATGAAATGTGTCAGGACATGTAAAGAGAGGATAAAGGAGAAGAGGCCGGGAGAGAGTGAAAAGGAAAAACTAGGACGTTGGTGTACAGTAAATGCATTACAGGTGTGTGTAAATATATTATGAATCAACCAGTCAATCAAACTCACTTTTGAGAGCCACAGTTCCATCCTCTGAGAGAGTGTTTGGGTCAAAGAACACAGACGCGGGACTGTTTAACGAGTCCTGCACATAGAGCGCATCCTGGTTCTGCAGACCCTCGTTATGGAAATAGAAATATCTAAAATAGAATGTTGATTAAATGTATTTAATTTCAGTTATTTAAGTATACAATGGTATATGCATTACACACGGTGACATTTTATGTTGTGTGCTATTTTTATTTTTAATGTAAACTCTTTTGAATGTGAAAAATGCTTGCTAGTGTGAAAGTTTGTGTTCTGTGTGGTGGGCCTGGGCTGTGTTTGGTGCTGTCTGTTGGGCTGTTCTCTACCTCTTTCCTCTCTTGTAAGGACAGCTGTATTTGGGGTAGTTGTAGAGCTCTGTGAGGCGCTGGTGAAACTGCTCTTTGACCGCACACTGCTCCAGGAATGGCATGGTCAACTTATTCTGCTGTTCAACAAACATCTGTAGGGCGGGTGAGGGACACTGTTAAAATGGTCGTTGTCATGCACACAGAGAACTTGTTTATATGTACATTTTTCTACACGTTTCTTTGTTCCGGTAATGTGGGCCATGGGTGGAGACCAGGAAACAAAACAGGGTAAGCCTAAATATACAGCGTAAATGGTGGTATGTAGTGTTTACTTTGTCCGATAAGAAAGAGAAAGATGTTTTAGTGCATGAAAGCTTGTAACTGTCTTGTCAGTCAGCCTGTTAAATGATGTCAGTGTGACATCAGTATCGCAATGAAAGGATTTTACAAGGACTTTCATTGTCAGACAGACCCCTTTACTTACTTAAAAGTCCCCTTGAGATATTAATATTTTAATAATTCAACAAAACGTTTGCATGTTCATAGTTCTCTGATGTCAGTTAATGGTCACATGACCAAAACACATATATCAGTTTTTTATTAAATATTGTTTTAGCAGGTGTTTTATTATTTTAAACTTATTTATTTATATTAATTTGACATTTTTATGATTTCATTAATTATTAGCTTTTCGTTAACTCATGAACCACAGGGGTTTGCAAACTCCAGTTTGGAAACACCCTGCTGTAATTTATTGTAATGCAAATATGCTGGTGAACCAAAAAATGATACAGAATTTAGTTCTAGTATTAAATGGTTGTTAAACGAATTGGTTCAGTCCTAACAGCATTTTTATTGCAACCTTGGTTGAAGTGGACTTAGAAAAGGAATAAATCCTTAACATTAATGTTGGTCTGAGATTGTGGACAATTTGTATGTGATTTGCATTTGTAGCATAGAATTTGTGTATTGAGTATTGTGTATTGAGAAAAATCTGATTGGGTATTGAATCTCATCTTATTAACAGCATTGAATAATTAAGTATACGCTGTGGCCCTGTGGAAATATGGGAAATACATTTTTGCTTACGTTTAACTGTGTCTTATTTGTCCTAATACAATACAGTAGTACCAGTGTTGTTGGACTCTATATTGACAACTGTTGGCCTGGATGCATGAAGGTAGTATACAAACCTGGCTGTTTTTCTCTGTATTATAATACACATCCACAGTGGACATTCTTGGATTCAGTTTTAATTATTTTTTTTTTTGGTGGATTGTTGGTGGTTTATGCTGGAAAGTGAGTGACTGACTGTGTCATCATTAGTCAATTGCATGAGCTAGTCATGGGATGTCAACATGACAGCACCCATGAGGGGGACGCTTGCTTTATGCAGAATTAAACATTTTACTAAAACTAATAATGGAGAAAAACTGTGTGCACCTTTAAAGAGACAGAGTAACCATTTTGGCCATCTTTAAATGAAGTTTTGTTGTTTTCAATGCCAACAGTGCAACAGTGATCAAGCAGCTTCATAAAGCGACTAAACCAATATTGGAACGGTAATTGTTTCTCATGGAGACGTAAGGTCAATTTAATATTTACAGGGGCTAGTTGGTGATTTTATTGCTGCCTGACTACAGAATGTTGGTGTTTTCTCCCTCCACCTGTGTAAAATTCCTAGCTGTTTTTTTTATTTTATTTTTTTATTTTTTTATACATATACCAAGGTAGTGTCGTGTGTTAATATTATTATCGCCTGAATCCACGTCTCTGTGGCATTTACCAGATGTTTTTTTTTTTAACATTTGTGATGATGTGCACGCATTTTTAATATGGACATTTTTATTAATTAAATGCTGGAAATTGTTAACAAGAATATTGTTACATCACCTCTCCACTACAGTGAGCGAGAGCTGTTAAGAAGAAGAAAAAAAGACAAAACCAAATAATGTAAACTTTTGAAATGGGCCATTTTTATGGTATGCAATAATTAAAAAAATATAAATTATATACATTTGTATAAATTAGGGCTTCCACAGCTAATTATTTTACTAGCCGAACAAGTAGTCAGGTCAAATGTTTCCCTTATGTAAATTTTACGTTAGTTTGCGTTAACTTATTTCTGCTAATTTCCACATTTGTAAAATGACACTATAGCATGTCAGTTTTCCTGGTTTTAAATAGGATATTTAAATAATCAAATAATAAATAGGATATATTTTCCTATTATTAAATTAAATATGAATTTATAAATTTCCCAAGCAATAAAAGATATTGTTTACAGCTGACAATCGTGTGACTGACCACGTGAGTTGTATGCAAGTTTATTTTTACAGACGTCCCCATGAGAAACAATTACCATCCTAATAGGGCTCGAGTCTTATTTCATGTACGTAATATCAGTCATCATCCTGTTTCATAAGAAACAATGCCAAAAGTGATCTGTTATGGTAGGGTTAAGGAGTAGTAATTTTAGTCAAAGCGTAACAGAAGTCATTGAGAGGTTGTCTGGTGAGAAGTGCACATTTTCCAATATTTTGAGGGTGACCCAAGTTTAAAACATCTCTGGTTATTTCCCAATACCAGCCCTCCCTCTTTTTCCCATAATTTCCTGTCACTCCTCTGCTATCCTATCCCTTTAATGATGAAAAGCCCATCAGTGCTAAAAAAAAAAAAAAGGTCCATGGTGATATAAAAGGGGGTCCCGTGTGTGGATCACCTTAGTCTCCTCACTGTCAGGGTCCTCCAGCCAGTGGTATGGATCGGAGATCTTTACTCCATGATAATCATCCACCTTTGAAACAAAACACCAAAGTTAGGAGCAGCAGGCATGTCTGCACTGGGAGAAAATAGAAACAAGACACATTCGGTTTCCAGGTAGTATCTGTTAAAGCAGGCCTTGAGGCAAACCCACGCTGCAAGGAAACCATAATGCAGTCAGCTACTGTACCATATGCAACTTCTGACACATAACCACTAGATATCAACACAGACACCCCTAAACCCCTCCACTCTCATGACACATGGCAAAAGCTCGCTCCTCTGTTCCAGTCAGTCTTTTGTGTCCGCGCTATTTGTTTGTGCATTTCATGTGTCTTAAAGAAAGCGGAAGAGCAAGTGATTGAATGAAAGACTAGATGTGCAAAACCCCAAGTGAAAGTACCACTGACCTTACTGTCATCCCTCCGTACTTCAGGGTATGTGAAAGCCATTCTGGGTGTGTTTTGATAGGTTTTTTTTTGTAATTCTGTGTATATTTTTGTGTGTTTGTCCGTATGTTTCACGCCCGGGTGAGTCAGCTCTGAAAAGTGAAAGTGAAATCAAACACGGCTCTCTGTTTCTCTCTCTCTCTCACTCTCCTGATTACACAACAAGGCAGCTCTTCAGGCAGGAAATGATTTCACACTGGATTGGTCAACCCAAAGTGGGCAGAGTTAGAATCTCACACAGTTCACTTCAGCTTGTGTTGTGCTGTGATGTCTTAATATGTTTTAGTAGGACAAGTTTTAGTACTTATTAAACACTTTCTTACATAAAGAAATTAGTAATATAAAAAGGTAAAAAAGACATAATAATGTCGTACAATAATGTACAATAATGATGTACAGTACATGTCATGGCAGTGATATCAGTAGTTTTTTATCTAAGATAAAGTGGGTCACTTTATGGAGGCAGCAGATATTTGACTATTTTGAGATTATCAGCATTGGCCAAAACCATGCTCACTTTGCCAAATTGTCAGTTCCAATGTGTACAGAGATCATTAGCAATGAGTAATGCACATTTTGAATTTTTAAATATTTCTGAGTGAATTTTGAGCAAATGTTTCCAGAATTTATTTGTCAAATATATTTCATTTTATTGTATATTCAGTTATTTTATTTTATTTTACAAAATTTTGAAATGTTTAAATATTTTGAGTACATTTTGTTTAAATTTTCGGTTAATTTTGTCATTCAAGCAATTAGGTTTTCACATAATTTGTATATTTTAATGTATTAAATGCTGTCTCAAAATCTGCAGCCAGCTATGATATTGTAGTATTATTTATATACTCTAGCTGGTATGGGGCCTAGTTGCACCGCCTTATGGATGTTTTGTCTTATATTATTTATTTCTATATATAACATTTATTTTTATATTTTAGTTTTCATTTTAATTTCAGTTTAAATTTTATAAATTTTATTATGTGCTTTGTTTTATTTGTGCTTTGCTTTTTTTTTTTTTTTTAGCTTTCATTTATTTTTATTTTAATTGAAGTAATTATAGTATTTCAACCGAAACTTATTTTATTTCAGTTAATTGCCAAGGTAAAGTAAATTTTTTATTTTTTTTACCATTTTAGTTAACACTTTTAAAGTTTTTTTTTTCCCTCCAGTTATGCTGTACAACAGTGGTTCAGCATAATAGGCATAACAGTTAATCCTGTTATTATTAAGAACCATTTTTGGTTCTCAAAAGAGCTTTTCAGTGAACAATTAATCACAGGGCCATTACTTTCTTAGTATGAAGAACATTAAAACATTTTAATAACCTGAAGAACCTTTTGTCACCATAAAGAACCTTTTGTGCATTAGAAAAGTTTTATGGATGTTCATTGTTTGTAATCGAACCACAGATTCCCATAAAGAACCTTTATTTTTTAAAGGGGTCATATGATGTTACTAAAAAGAACATTATTTTGTAGTATTTGGTGTAATGAAATGTGTTTATGCGGTTTAAGGTTCAAAAAACACATTATTTTCCACATACTGTACACTCTTAAGAAAAATGGTTCTAAACAGTACCAGAAAGGGGTTCTTCGGCTTGTAACAATAGCAGAACCCTTTTTAGTGCTAAATAGAACCCTTTTTATAGGGTTCCATATAGAACCATACTTTGAAAATGCTATATAGGACCTCATTGGTGTTATAAATAACCTTTTTAATGATAGTTTTTCATTAATATTAGTATGTTAATATAATTAATATTAGTATTATTTGTATATATTATTTATTAATATTGTTTATTACCCCTCTAGCTGCCTGGTCTTATAATATCTTGAAGTGCTTTAAAGGGTCATGAAACCCCCCGTTTCAGCACTAGTTAGTTCTCACCACAGTTTAAAAAAATGATAAAAAAAGTGGGCGTGGTGCACAGCGGAGCGGAGGAGGGGGAAGAGGGGAGACAGACAACATACACAGCTTAGCGTTCTGACAGTTTCATTTCGCTCCCATCGAGTTAAAAACACAAATAAATGCACAGCCATTTGCACTCCTTAAAATTAACCAGTTTTCTCCAACAGCTAAAATTATCAGATGCTAACATTGTCTTCTATGATGTGCAACACAAACACCTCTGCTAAAATCTCAGAAAAAGTAGTCTGGGGTTTCATGACCCTTTAAAAGCGAACAGTAACAGTGCTGGATCACAGTACTAAGAACTTTATCATTATAACACCACTGCTGTTGGAGACTTTTGTTTGTGGAATAAATTAATCATGGCTGACTGCCAATGGTGCATTTTCGGAATGGCGTGCAACATAAACAAAACATTACTGATCACACCTTTGAATTTCAGTGGAAATAGGAATGATTTAGTGATCTTTATCCATTGTGTAGTGGTCTTATTGACTGAACAAAAACAAAAGGATATTTTAAGTCTGGAAATAAGCATAGAAATTTTGGTCTCCGGCTTTGTAACTTTAATGTCACCAAGGATTGTGAAGATGATCTACTATTTTTACTTGTACAAAAGCAATCATTTGTACATCATTATGTTACCATTTTGACGTGCACAAAAACCTCACACCCAGCCTATTCTGTGCATTTGTTCATAGAGCTTTGTTGACACACATTTGAGTTCTCGGCAGTAATACAGGTTTAGCTCAGTCAAAACAGGCATATGCTGACAGACGGCCTGTCTCGTCACAAAACAGAGTGTGGAAATCGCAAGGCATGAAAGAAAGAAAGAGAAAATGTTTTGTCCGGCACTTAATTACAAGGCAAGTTATGTTTGTCAGCAGGTGTGTAAAAGGTATCCTACACTTTGTGCGTGTTTATGTGGACTTAAGTCGCACTTTACGTGCCTGCGGTGTGATAGCTGTCACTGCTCTCCATTTATATCCCTCTATGACGAGACCTTTAATGACACATACAAACCCTCAAATAATCACATCCCCCGGGGTGGTTCCGGTGTGCTTTTCATAAGCTTGTTTTGACATATTTTCTATCGTGAAAATTTCATTCTGCTTTAGCCATCGAATAAATATCATCCGTAGATTGTTTTAGTAGTTGGATTTTTATTAGTGTATCTTTAAGAGAGTAATATCTGTAAATATGTAACAACATGAAAGCAGAAAAGATGGAAAATTCCAAGTTTAGTGCAAATGAACATGTGTGGCGTATGTTGACTGGCACAAATACGTTTTTAATCTGGTCTCTACTTTTCTTAAAGGGGTCATATGATGCGATTTCAATTTTTCCTTTCTCTTTGGAGTGTTACAAGCTCTTGGTGCATAAAGAAGATCTGTAAAGTTGCAAAGAATCCAAAGAGATATTCTTTATAAAAGTTAAGAGTCAGCCACACCTACCTAAAACGGCTCGTTCTAACACGCAAAAATCTGGGTTACAGTGATGCACTTACAATGGAAGTGAATGGAGTCCATATGTAAGTTTTTCTGTGAGAAGGATTTATCAGAAAAACCAATGTAAGTACTGTGTTTTTAAACCCTTCAAAATATAGGCCTCATTCACTTCCATTGTAAGTGCCTCACCGTCACTCTGATTCAACAACAACATTTTGAACACACTGAAAACAACAACATTTTTTGTAATAATCAACATTATGCCACAACTTCTGTCGGTTGAACTTGTGTCGAACCCCAAATTATTCCTTTAAGGGGTTAACTGCCTTGACTTCTTGGTAACCTGTTGCAAAACAGCAAAACATATGCTGAAGGCAAACAATAAGACAAGCTGTAACCAATCTTCTGGCCTAAAATCATATGGCAGCCGAGGGTCAAAGTCTCAGAGACAAAGAAATGAACGCTCTGCTTGCAAAGGAATATGATTCAAGGGGGAATCCCATACTACCAATATAGCTGCACTGATGGGAAGCTCGATTCTGAGACGAGTGGGTAAAGCAGGATTGATTTTGTCACTTCATTATGGGAAGAATCTGAAGGCACCAGACAGGGAGTGAGATTTGAAACACGAAAATGTATCACGAACTCTGTTGCTTTCCAAACATCTCTGGGGTTGAAACCAATTCTGGAGAGTCCCAAACTGAGTAACCTATGGTAGATCAATGGTTTGCGTGTCAACCTGTGCTAGCTCTTAAATTACTTGTCTGGAACTCATCAACAACTGGAAACAGGAATTGCACAATATACTCATATTTCTCATACACAGACAAGGTAGTAATATTCATCCATGTGTGACCACTACCATATGTTAATTTCATAGACGATAATTCTGAACTAGACTGTTTGGCAATTCTTTATGGAAAAAGGGCAAGATTAGGGCAAACACGAGGAGATCATTAGTCTAACTGTAGAATGTCGAGTAACTTGCTGCATTAATACAGAATTTGTTTACTCTGTAGTCACAGAATAATGTTAGATTAATGTGATTTATTGTGGTATATGTTAGCTATATTACAGTGGCTTTGAATGTGGCCGGGGCTGGATTATGGACTAGACCAGTGTTTCTCAACCAGGGGTCCGTGGACCCCTAGTGGTCCTTGACGTAAGACCAGGGGGTCCGTATAAAGTATGAATTTTTGTATAAATGTTGTATATTTTGACATGACATGTTCCCATGAAAGAAAAATCCAATATAGCTGATGATATGACCAAATACTGGACAAGTCAACTAACTTGAATTATACTTGACTGCATTTGGTCCTCACAAAGACACAAATGATACATAGATTTTTCAATTTTGTTCTGGGGGTCCTTGAGGATGGTTCTGAATTGGACTGGGTTCCGGTACGCCAAAAGGTTGAGATTCACTGGATTAGACTATAAGGGCCAAAGTAAGGCCAAGGAGGGCCCTTGGGACATTCAGTACAACTTAACCATTACAGCCACAGGCCCTTGATGCTTTTGTTGAGTTCTTAGTATCAGTGTCTGTTACTATTTTTAGCAAAGTTAAAGTTTACCGAATATCTTATTGAAATGCATTTCTTATTTTTGTAGTAAATTTCAGATCCTAGAAAAAATGGCAACACTCACTCTACAAACATAAACTTTTTTTTTTTATTTTTTTTTTTAAAAACAATAATGTTTTGGACAAATTCAAGGCCTTCATCAGACATTAATTGTTTCTCAGTCAAAAAGAGTATTTTAAGAGAACATATACAATAGGCAACAGGTGTGTTCCTTTAATGGAGGGAGTGGCTTCCTAATGAGAGGGAAAAAAACAACCCATTTCAATAAAACAGTCTATTTATTGATTAAGACTTTTTGGAAACAATGTATCTAGAAAGAAAAAAAGCCAGTAAAGCCGGTGTCTTTAAAGTCGCAATGTAACAGAAGTAGTGACAGATCGTTTCTTCCGTTATGTGACACACATCCGAGTGAAATGGATTATCAAAAAGAAAAAAAAGTAGGGTGAAGGCTTGCTTTTGTCGGTTGATGGTTGAATGGAGGCACATCTGAATGTTGATTGTAAGAAGGGGGCGGGATTTATGTATATTAAATAAGTGGGGAAGTCATCTGTCAGAAGATTGAGTTTTGATAAAAAATTACATGTAAAAAAAAATTTGAATTATTCACAATAAGATCAAGGGTATGCATTTAGAAAGTGGGGTACATTTCCATTTCAAGTCAAATTTAAGTATATTTCTTAATATTAAATTGTAAACTTTCTTAATATTAAAAGTGAGCAATTCAATAAAAGAGCACTTTGTTTGAGTTAAGACTTTGTGTATTTGCATTCTTTAGTACTGACAGAAATATTTTGCATACATTTCCTTGTATGTCACTGTCTGGACAGTTTCTCTCATCTGATGTTGCTGCGAGGCAAAACAATTCTGTGGTTTCCCCTTTATGGCCTTCATTCTTTCTGGGCAGCCCAGGAAGTAATGTGTCACCCCAAACAGCGTTCCTCACTAACAGACATACATCTGGCCATGATTCTCTGAGGTTTACAAACAC
>NW_015645538.1:3109599-3144364 GCF_001515625.1 Sinocyclocheilus rhinocerous
CTGTCAGTAGTGAATTGATAGCCTATACGAAGCACAGCTCACACAGGGGTCACTTTCAAAACAAGCACAAGTTGAACAAGTTGCAAAATCTATGTGGGGAAATCTTTTGCCCTCATGCAACATTCCAGTGTCCTGTGGATTCCTACTGAAATAATTGCATTTCACTCGCAAAATTCACTGAACAATGGTAAATGTGACCACACCGTAAAACAGCATCCTAACCACTGAGAAACCTAATAAGCTATATGGAGTGATATTATATATGTTATATTATATATGACTATATAAATATAATAATATGTAATAACACTTCACTATACCTACCGATTAATTATTCATAATCAACATCTCTCTCGTCTGCAATCTTGGATTTATTTTTGCACTGAGCTCTTCACAATGCATTTTGGGATTTTCTTCTCCACAACGATACGTGCAGTGCTGCCTTAAAACCTGGTCACACTAGGTAATTTGAAGCGCTTGCCTCAGGAAGCCTATCTGTTATCTTATAATGTTGCTTCTACCTTTCACCTTACAGGAAGTGAAGTCATTTATCACTTTAAAGGGGTCATATGATGCGATTTAAATTTTTCCTTTCTCTTTGGAGTGTTACAAGCTCTTGGTGCATAAAGAAGATCTGTAAAGTTGCAAAGACTAAAGTCTCAAATCCAAAGAGATATTCTTTATAAAAGTTAAGAGTCAGCCACGCCTACCTAAAACAGCTCATTCTAACACGCCCCCACATATCTACATCACGATGTGGGAAGATTTGCATAAAGCCGCCCAAATGTCCACCCAAAGAAAGAAGGCGTAACTTTTATCCTCGCTGTAGTATTGTTGTTGCCGCCACCGCCATGTCGTGAAGGCGCTGTGTGCTTCGTTGTGAAAGTGAAACTACTTTGTTTGGTCTTCCAAAAGAGGACGATATCTGCTTCGTCATGCCTGGAGCTGATCCGTGCTGATCGCTGAGGAAATACACGGATCGGCTTTCACCGTGGACGAAACGAAGTCCAGCCTGGGGCACTGGGTAGCTGGCCAATCAGAGCACACCTCGTTTTTCAGACCGATGAGTTTTGTAAAAATCGACGCGTTTCAGAAAGGCGGGGCATAGAGGAGAAACAATAATGTACAATATGTGGAAAATAATGTGTTTTTTGAACCTTAAACCGCATAAACACATTTCATTACACCAAATACACAAAATAATGTTCTTTTTAGCAACATCATATGACCCCTTTAAGAAACAGTGGAAAGCACATGTCATGCATTCTGTTAATGACTCAGACCAGTCACCTGTCCTATAGTAGTTCACCACTCCCACATAATAATAAATCACTCTGTCAATCTGCACACCTACAGTCAACAACTCAGCACTTTCAGTATGTTTAGGCAATTAGTCAGGAAGGTTATCATGAAAGATAACAAAAATCGTTGAATGGCTGTCTGAAGTTCTTTGTCTGGCGCTCTAAACTCTGTTCTCACACGTTCTGACAGCCTTGCTATCATTGTAGATATGTAGACATCGTAGACATCAAGAGTGGGTGAGTGTGTTTCAGTGTGAAATCTGTTTAAGGCTTTATAAAGTAAACCACCAAAACATGCAGATTAAACCTATAAGGCAAACATGCACAAGGACTGCACAGCGCAATGTTTGTTGTTGTTGTTGAACCTTGCAACCGCTAAGATGGGCCAATTCATTGGGTCAGAGAAAAGGTTTTGAGTTTCAGACATTTAATCCGCCTAATCTCAGTGACTGGGAAAGGCGTCCGGTGGGAGATGGCGTATTGGGAAGAGGGAAGAGCATCTTAACTCGAACGGTTTCTCATCTGCTAATTGTGAGCTGTTAGGGCACATGAGGAAGAGAGAGTAAAGGAGTGGCTTCATCACTGACCAAGCCGAATTCCTTCACAGACTGAAGTTATTCAATTCAAATTCACATTTAAACTTTCGTTTCTATAAAATGTGGTTTGAGGACCTCATTCATGAAATGTAGTATGACAGAAGCATTTTGAGAAATTTGTTCATTTATTTTAAAGCTCAGAGGTAGTAAGAGGAAACCAAAAGTAATGTTCTTACTGAATATTGTTCATGGGGAGGTTTTAAATTGTATTGAAATAATTTTTTATATATATAAATACATTTATTTTAATCATTTGATTTAAATATTTATTTTTTAAATAAATAACTGTTTATTTATTTTAATATTTATATGTTATTTATTTTGTTGTTTATTTTATCTTCATCTTATGAATAGTAGAGTCAGGGGAATTGAATGGGGACAGATCAAGACAAGTTTATAAATAATATATTTCATTGAGAGTTTTATGTATCTAAATATATTTATTTATTTTAATTATACAAATTGTATATTTATTTAAATAGTTTTTTTCCCTACATTTTATTCTATTAATATTTTATGTATTTATAAATATTTATCTAAATATATACATTTTTATCAGTATTTTTATTTAAATACACATGCATTTACATATTTAAATATTTATCTATTGGGCATTTTGGTCTTTAAATGATGATTAAAGTAGAAAGAAAGAAAGAAATTTTTTTTATTTTGCTGTTTGTGTCTAGACAGGTGAGAGGATGACTAGAAAGTGGACTAGGCTAGCAGATGGACCATTATGAAAGACTTCAGACAGACACATCTCCCATAATGCCATGCACATGAGCTAAATGAGCTAAAGAGACAGGTATCCTGGCAATCTTAGGCTGTGTAAGCCAATCAGCTTATAGATAGAATGGGACTGTCCAACAGTGCGGGTTGGTGGTGAGAGGGTTAAAAAGACCATACGGGATGGAGAGAACAATGGGGAAAAATGTATATAAACATATTTATGATCTTCACTTATAGAAAACTGGTGTTCTTTTAAAGACACACTTCTTTTTTTAAGGTCTTATCAAATCAAAGCTTGACTCTTTTCAGTATTTCCGATCTGTTTACATCCGTATGTTATTTACATGAGTACACGTTCAGTTACACACTGATGATCACATGAGCAGATGGCGCATGCAATAATGCCGCTCTATAATCCTTGGAACTTGACCATCAATGTAGTTATTGTCACTTAATCATCTTACATTCATCCTCCCCATCTTTCTTTCAGTGCTTGAAAGTAATTGCAATGCCTAAAAATGCTGATATAGAATAACAAACACTGTTGTTGTTTGCAGAAGTTGAAAACGGCGAATGAAAAATGGAATCAGAAAAAGGGAAGTATTTCTAAAATCAGTGTCGTATAGCTTTCTATTACTGGCCTTGGGAATGGGAACTTTGAACGGGTCGAAAGTTTTTATTAGGTCACGCTGTTTTACTGCATATCATCATTGTGAAACGGTTTCGTACTCCTCTTCTTCCTGTTGAGTAAATATTTGCCTATAGTTTCATTTTTGATAATCCAGATGATGAAGACGAATTTGCTGTCAGTAGGTGTGAGATTATCTTTTTAGGAGCCACAGATACTGTAAGAAAAATACTGCGGCGACGATGACAGTATTGATTGCATCAGGCTGGGGTTTGTTTTGTATTGACTGTACTCGAGACAGCAAGACTTAAAGACTGCGAGGATTGAGGCAATTAGTCGGGTTGATTGTTGTCCGAACTGGGAGGGAGAGAAGATTAAATAAAGAGAATTAGGTCAAAGTAATGAACGAGAGAAATGGGAGGGAGGGAAGGATGGAGAATCAAGGTTGGAAGAACCTAACTGTAAGTCTAAGAAGAAAGAGAGAGTATAAGATGGAGGGAGCACGTTTTAGGAGGGAAATATGATTCGGTAGTGACTTTTGTTTCAGTCCGATTTCTCAATCTCATTTAGGCCTTTAGGCCATTTATATATGTTTTCAGTTTTCCATAAATAATAAATTATTGTAAATATGAAATAATATATTGTTGAATTAGTTTTTAAAAAAAATTTATATTTCCCCATTTGTATTTTCACTTTAAAGTTTTAGTAACTTTGTTGTGTGTTTTTGTCATTATTCTACAGTTGTTATTCTACCATTATTATTCATTTTTATTTTATTTATTATATTTATATTTCAGTTCAAGTTAACTAAATGAAAATGAGCCTTGGCACAAATAGCCTAAATAAAATAAGTTTTATATATATGTATATTTCAACCAGTTTCCATCAGTTTGGGTGTGTCGATTGCTGGAGGGACTACAAATTTAGGGTGATAATAACTTGGAAACCGGAAATGAATAATCGTCTGAAAGCGAGAAATGAAGGACATGCGCACTAAATTTACCCACACTGACAGAAACAGATGAACTTTCAGTGTGAGCATTCCAGGTAAAATCCCTGATCCTCTCTGTACCTGCCCTGCTCTACAGGTGTGGCTGCTTGTAGGCTTTATTTGGTCTAGACGTCTGTGAATCAGCACCGCATACACTATTTGTGTGTCGTGTCCTCCCTTATTCACTCCCTCTCCCCCGCTTTATCTTAATTAGCAGACATGTTTATTGATTCAAATGGATTTGAGGAAAATCCCTCTTGTCTGTCAGACGGATCTGTGTTCAAATCTTTTGGGAGGAGGTCTAAGGAGGGGGGTCTTTGCCCCCTAGCCAACCCTTACCCACCTGTTGCACACTGTGCAACCACCAGTATCATCAAGGCTTTGCCCATCGCAATATGTCGCACAATTAGTCATTAGGGTGCAGGTCATTGCAGGACACTGCCGTTTGCTCTGTCTCTTTGTGCTGCTTCCTTGTTTGCTAATAGATGCTATAAAAGCATGTGTAACCTGCTAAAGCTTGTAGAGGGATCTAACCATTTAAGGCTATGAAAAAATGTATGACTAACTGTTTTAAATAGCAAGCCAGTGGTAATGTTGTGACAGGAAAAAAACTGTAAACAATGAAAGTCCCTCTTACAGCAAGTGTTTTGCATAATGCATAATTTTTTATTCATATTTGTTTTATTTGTTGTTCCAATAGGCCGGTAGAGTGTTTAAAGCTAGTTTATGTTTCTCAGTAATGTTCATGATGAATATATAGTGACTGTGCTTGCAGTGACCTGAATAATTTTGTGTTTCAGTGTATGAAATATCGACAATATCAGCATAATACAAATAACTAGATTAGATTAAGTAGCAATCATTTAAGTTAATTTAAGCATAAAACTCTTAAATATTTAGTAAAATTAATATTCCATGATATGATATATTCCATTTTATATATATATGTGTGTGTGTGTGTGTGTGTGTGTGTGTGTGTTTGTGTTGTTTGGCAATAAATAAAAAAATAAATATAATTTGCTTAATGTATACTAATTAATTAGCATCATCTATTTAAGTATAAAGCTTTAAAATATTTATTATACCATGATTTTCGGTGCAGATGTATGAAATTTGCTTTGTTTACATATTTTTGCATGACATAGAATAGTAGAATAACAATATAAGGACTTTTCTGCAAATATGAATTTTATACTGCGAATTAAAACTCCCCCTTTGTAGCGTTATTACAGTGGGTGAAGGTTCAAGCTCAAGAGCCTGCTGTGTTCAGTGTAGAAAGGGGTAGAAAGGACAAAAATAACTGGAAGAGTGATGCAAGGAAAAGTGTGTAGATAATAATGCACTATTAAACCACAAACCCAGTCACAGTCCAGAACTCTGTATTTTACTAACAAACTCCTGCATTCTACTCAGTTTCTCTGATTGAGCATAGACTGAAGAGTCGGGAATACATTCCCTCGGCTGTAACAAAACATCCAGAAGACCTCGCAAAGGTCTATTCAAATTCAACTCAGCTGGTGTTACACCCAGCGACTCATGAACAGCGGAATTCAAGGCAAATCGGAACTCAGGTAAGTCTTTATCCCAATGTTTATGATTATTGCCAATGTATATGGAAATCATTACTTTTAAGGTGCGATTTATCCTCTCCGTCATGTTGGTCTGCGGATGATAAGCAGTCGTTCGTTTTGGGGAAACATTCCACCTGTTACTCGTTTCTTCGAAGAGAGCTGAAACAAACTGAGAACCTTGATCGGACAGTATATAGTCAGGTACTAACCATCTAGTAAAGATACCCTTTGTCATGACTCGGACAATTGCCTCGGCTGTGGCCTGTCGAAGAGGGAATAACTCCACCCAACGTGTGTAATAATCAACAAACACTAAAAGGTACATATTACGATTAGAACTCCGTGGAAAGGGGCCCATGATATCAACTCCTAACATTTCCCATGGTCGATGTACCTCAGTTTGTTGTAACTTCCCTGTCAATTTTCATCCTTCATGCTTATACAGCTGACACTGCTGACAACAACGAACATAGTCCACAATATCAGAATTCATTTTGGGCCAATATACAAGAGTCTGCAGCCTTTTGTACGTTTTAAAACATCCTAGATGTCCAGCTAATGGATCTTCATGGAAGTTCTGAAGGTGTTTAGGATGAAGTGAAGTAGGTATGTAAATCTGATAAATAGTTTTGTGGGGTAATTTCTGCACTCTATAGACCTTATCTTCCAGGACAGTAAATGTAGTGGTAGCATTTACAACAATCGGTTGTCCAGTATCCATGATGGTCATATAAAGTGATTGGATTTCTGGATCACATTGTTGTGCTTTCCATATCTCCTCATCAGAGATTTGCAAGTCCTGGGATATGTCATTCTTGTTTGAGAGCATAGTAGCACAGATTGGTAAGGAAAAACCAGGGGTTTCTACAGGAGCTCGGGATAGAGCATCTGGAACAGTGTTATACTTCCCTTTTCTGTATTCAACTGCAAAACTGAATTCTTGAAGTCTCAGTGCCCATCGAATCAAGAGTGTACTAGGCTTTTGAGTTGTGAATACCCAGACAAGGGAGGAGTGATCAGTGACAACTGTGAAGTGTCTCCCTTCCAAATAGTACCTCCATTTCTCAATGGCCCAAACAACAGCCAAACACTCTTTTTCAGTTGTGGAGTAGTTTCTCTCAGCTTTATTTAAAGTACGACTGGTAAAAGCCAGGACTTCTTTTCCAAATCCCACTTGTTGTACAAGTACCGCCCCCAACCCAACATCACTAGCATCCGTATATACAGTGAAAGGAAGATTTAACTTTGGATGTCCCAAAATGGGTGGGGATACAAGATGTTTCTTCAGGGCTTCAAAAGATTCTTGGCACTTTTCACTCCACACAAACTTACTACCTTTCCGTTTTAGGGCATTTAGGAGCTCTGTAAGCAGTGAGAAATTGGGCACAAAACGGTGATACCACCCTGTCATTCCAAGGAATCTTTGGAGATCTTTCAGAGATTTGGGTGTAGGAAATTCCTGTATTGCCTTTATTTTTTCAGAATCAGCCTCCACTCCTGCTGGTGAAACTACATGTCAAATAAATTTTAAGGAGGTACGAAAAAATTACTCTTTTGCATGTTAACTGTAAGATTTGCCCCTCGAAGCTTGTCCAGGACAGCTTGCACATCTTGAAAATGCCGTTCTATGGTTGGGGAATAGATAATGATGTCATCCAAGTACACAAAACAGATGGTACCACAAAGTTCTCCCAGAACTCGTTCCATCAACCTTTGAAAGGTTGCAGGAGCATTCTTAAGTCCAAACGGCATTACATTGAACTGAAATATTCCTAGTGGACACACAAAGGCAGTTTTGTCTTTTCTTTCTTCATCCATAAGGACCTGCCAGTATCCACTATTTGTCCAAAGTCGAAAAAACGGCTGCTCCAGCCAATGATTCCAGGATTTCTTGAATAGTCGGTAATGGATAAGCATCTGTTTGAGAGACACAACAGAGTTTAATTTCCGATAATCAACACAAAATCTAAGTCCTCCTGTTTTTTTAGGTATCATAACCACAGGAAGATGAGGGTTCAATGATTTTATTCTCCAACATCTCACTAATATGTTCTTTCATGATACTCAGTTTAGAAGGGGAAACATGATAAGACTTTTGCTTAATAGGCATTTCTTGTGTCAGAAAAATCTTATGAGTAAGCACATTAGTGCATCCCAATTTTGTAGTACAAACGTCAGAATTTGCGTCTATTTGTGCAAGAAGATGCTGTTTTTCACACTCTGTTAAATTAACATCATGGATGATGGGGTCAGAAGACTTCACCGATTCCTCTAGATCCGAAGACTCTACTGGACAAGGGGCTATAGCAGAGAATAAGGCAACCTGTGACTCCATATTCCATCCTTGATGTTCTTTTTCTTGATGTTCTTCATCCTTGATGATCTGATTCATAACATCCAGCTGTATTCCACTGAAAAATAGGAAGTCAAGTCCGATAACAGCAGAAAAAGCAAGAGTCTGTGAAGATAAAACAACAACAGGTAAAGTACAAGGTATGTTGTGAAGTATAATTTCTACCTCTGTCCATCCTAAGGGTTGTCTGGCACCACCATCAGCTAAGTATAAAGGTCCTTCAGTCCAGTGGTTCAATTTATCTGTAGGGGCTTTTAGTTTTTTCCACAGATTATCATTTAACAAGGTATATGAGGACCCAGTGTCAATGAAAGCACCACCTTTCCATTTACCAATGGATATCGGAACAATCAGCTGTTGGGAAATGGTCATATTTAAACTAGAAAATCCTGGATTTTATTTTTTCTTGGAGGTTTCCCCTTCAGAGGAACGAGAATGAGTCAGAGTACTCACAGTAGGATGTTTTGGTCTTTTCTGGCAATTATGACCAGAGGAGGAATGAGGTGCTTTATTATTGGATCTACTTTTATTAGAAGAGACAATTAGAGGACAAGTAGCAGGGGAGTGAGCACTTTTACAACGCCAGCAAAGCACAGTGGCAGAGAAATTGGAAGCACTTGGTTGTGAGGCATTATGATGACCTGTAGATGTATGCTGAGTTTTGGGTTGAGATTTTTTCTCTAAGTCTCTCCTTTGTTCATAGTTCCTCTGGTTTACTCTATCCTTTTCAAGTTGTTGGCCCAACCAAACAAGTCTATCCACTGTACCCACACTGCTACTTCTTAATTGACTAGCCAGTCGAGGATTTATGTTCTTCAAAATCATCTTTATAATCTCCTCTTCCTCAATGTCAGGTTTCCAACGTTTACAAAGCGATCGATACATATAAGCAAAATCACGAATACTCTCTCCTTCACCTTGTACTCGAGTTCTTATTCGCTCGGCCAACTCATCTTCGTAATCCTCAGACAAGAAAGCAGTTCGAAACTGCTGCTCAAATTCATCCCAGGTGGTTATTTCCAATCGTGCCATATCCCACCAATCTCGAGCAGTCCCATGCAAAACGTTCCTGAGGGTAACAAAGAGCTCTTCCTGAGTAAGGGATTGTAAAGCGAAATAATCATTACACTTTTCCAAATACAGCAAAGTATCGGCTGTATCTTCCATCCTACCAAAGGAAGGAAACTCCAGTGTAATTGGACTTTTCCCAAGATATCTTGTTTTTGTATCTTCATGTAGGAAAGGATCATTAGGTGACATGAGATCTCTTTCAGTAACATTCTGCAGCGTGGACTGTAGTCTGTGAGGATTAAGAGTAGCTCCTGACTGAATAAAATCCATAGGAGGGGAAAAAGTAGTTTGAACAGAAGCATCACCAAAAAAAACAGCTGGAAGTGATTGGGTTTTCATGGACTGAACTTCTTGGATGCTTTTATCCACTTGTTTTGTGAGAACAGATATTTCTGTTTCCAAATGATGTACAGTCTGCCCCATTGGAGTCATAACAGCATTAATATCTTTCAACACTTCAGAATGTAGTTGCTTTACCCGCCAGTTTATGGTGGAAGTCACTTGATTCTGCAAATGTTCAACATGATTTCTCACAACCTGAACTAACTCCAATTGTTTTTCATCCACAAGAGTAGACATGGCCTCAGAGAGTTTTGAGATGGACTCTTTCAATTCATCTTTACATTTCACTTGCATGTCCAAGAGAGTTTCCATCTTCTGATTTACAACTGTAGAAAGATTATTTTGAGACAGACGAATAGTTTCCACTGCTTGAAAAAAAGAATCAATATCTGGCTTGTGAGGACCTCCTACAGGATGAATATAATGAGGTGGTAAAGAGGGTAACATTAAAGAATCTCCACACAAGTCCATATCCAGAATAGAACATTGAGTATCACCAACCTGCACAGAGGAAAACTGCTCAACTAGATTATTAGATTCAGCTGCTTTAGCTTGGGAGAAAATATACCCAGATGCTACATCATCCAACAACAATGAATCCTCCACTTCAGAAATATTTGCAGAAGTGGCCATTTTTTCTTTCTGACAATTGAATTTCAACAAAAACACATCAATAGGATATTGTTCATTAACAGTCCCATCTGGGGTGCCACTTTTTATGTGGCGATTTTCATATGAGGTGCCAGCCTGGTAGCTACTCCAGACAATTTCTAATAATTTAAAACAAACCGTCCCAAAGGAATCTAATAAATTTTTTTATCCATTTATAGGACCCCTATCATATCCTGTTTATTTTGCTGTGTTATGTTATCAATTCAAATGACCGTTCATCAACCAGCCAAGCAGGTGAAACAACATATATTCACATTTTCATGAAATACATCACAAATTCATAATGTCTTCTGAGTGCAATTGTACAATAAATTCAAACATATCAGAAAAACAGACACAAAAATACAACTCCACTGAAATGTGATTCATATGCAAATTCATAACTCCCAGTCTATTCAAAATGCATTTAGCAATGTGATTTGCGCTCATGTATTGTTCATACCTTGAATCCGCAAATAGGGTTAGAAATGTCCGCTGAACTTACATTGTTCATAGCGTGAATCACCAAACACGTTAAGAAAAGTCCGTTGAGCATAGGTAGTTCGAAACAGTATCCAATTCCAAATAAAGAAAACAAAACCCACCCACTTTCCCTAACATGCTTGGCTTATCTTCATTCTCCGTTTTAAATCATGTTAACGGCATAATTTCTCTCCAAACACATCATCAGTGGGAGAATCAAACACTCCCAACACGACTTCAGTGGCAGACTCGAATCACTCCAAACACAGCATCAGCGGGAGAACCAAGCACTCCAAAAACTTCAACAGTAGATTCAGCGGGAGATTCAAACACTCATAGTTCGGCTTCAGCATCGAACTACCATGTGAAACGCTACTGTGTCTCATGACACCGGACATTTTTCTTTCCGCTCTAACAATGACGTCACATCCCGATAAGGAATATTTAAAGGGGAAGACATCTTTTATTAGCAGAGTTCATCACATGAAATTCGCTACAGTTTACATGGACACTTAGGAGTCAGTCTGAGAGCTTGCAGGAGATATTTTGAGTGGTGTAAACCGACTGCAGATGATTGAGATAAGATCATATGAATAGACTTCCTCTTTCTCGCTTTTCAGATGAAGGTGTGAATTCTGCAGCTGATTGGACTATTGCTCGACTGTCTCATGATTTGCTGCCTCCGCTGCCTTTTTTTTAGGTGTTTGTGTTTGTTAAAGTGTGAGTTAGCGCTGACGTACAGTTCCTTTGGTTTGACAGAAGCAGGAAATGTGCCCTTCTGCTGGGAAAAGTGAAAACTTGAAACGAGTAGCAAAATCGAAGTTCTTAAAGGGATAGTTCACCCAAAAATTACAATTGTTATCATTTACTCACCCTTCACTTATACCAAACCTGCATGAATTTGTTTCTTCTGTTGAGCACAAAAGAAGATATTTTGAAGAATGTTGGTTAACTGTAGCCATTGACTTCCATAGTATACAGGTTTGGAACAACTTGAGGGTGAGTAAATGATGACAGAATTTTCATTTTGGAGTGAACTATCCCTTTAAATATTTTAAGTGTGCACTTATGAAAACTTTAAAAATTTCCACATGCCAAATAACTTATGCTGTATTAGCATATTGTTTATTGAACTGAAGAAGCACTATAACATTTGCATTGGTCTGAATATGAAGACGGTATCTTAACTGTGTACAATTGCGTAACTACAGTGGGTACGGAAAGTATTCAGACCCCCTTAAATTTTTCACTCTTTGTTATATTGCAGCCATTTGCTAAAATCATTTAAGTTAATTTTTTTTCCTCATTAATGTACACACAGCACCCCATATTGACAGAAAAACACAGAATTGTTGACATTTTTGCAGATTTAATTTCTGCATACTGAAGGTTTACCAAACATAGTTTTCAGTAATATTTTACAGGAAACAATTTCACCAATTGATAACACACTGAAAAAATGGTGTAGAAACAAAAAAAAAAGAATTAATTTTTGTAAAACATACTCCTATAATCTTTGTTATTTCTTCTATTTCAAAATAATTACTGTGTACTAGCAAACAGTACTTTAGGAATATCTTTTCTAACACTTTTTAGTATTTTCAGATTTCAGCATGTTCAGTGTCATTCTCTTTTGTTTAAATCAAAAATAGACAAAAGTATTCAATTAAAGTCAAGCCATAAATTACTTCAAATTGAGCTTTGCACAATTATTAGTGTAACTTTTCTAGCATTTTCGGTTTAGTAACCAAATTTGGCAATTGATAAGAAGCACTAAAAAATATGTATACATAAATTGGATGATTTTTATTTCAGAAATGAGATTGTTGTGCCTAAGCTGCGTGTTTGTGATTTGTATCCCTCTGTCGTGTCTGCTTAGTGGCAGTTTAATCCATTTTGATGAATGAGATGTGTTATGTGTTCCATGTAGCTTCTGTTTTTCCTCTTCACTCCAGATGTTTCCTTAATTTTACGTCACTACATTCTCCTCCATTCAGAGAAGCCTGTGCCCTGCTTCCCTTCATGACACTCAGACTGAGCTGTCCCGGTGAAGGGGTCTCTGAGACTTAAGAAAAAGAAATTAGAACAAAGACAGAGGAAGAGATCAGGAACAGGAAAACTATTCCCAACGCATGATGCCAATTATGAAACAGATGGAGGTTTTGGCTCAAAAGACGGATCAGTGGTGTTGCGGGTGTTTGTTTGCCAGCCCTTGAGAAAAAAGACACCATTTCCAATGACTGACACGCAGGCTGCTCAGATGATGAAAAGATTAAAGGGATAGTTCACCCTAAATTGACAATTCTGTTATCATTTACTGTTACATATTACTATTCATGTCATTCTAAACCTGGATGACTGACTTACTTTTCCAGAACACAGAAGAAAACATTTTAAGGAACACTGAGGCCCAAAGCTTTATTGAGATACTATTGTTGTTATTCATATTTTGAATTAGTTTTTATTTTTAGATTTGGCGTTGCCTTGGCAACTAGCTTGAGATAAAATGTTTTCATATATATATATATATTTTTTTTTTTTCAATTAATGATTTAATGATTTTAATAATTTAGTTAACAATAATAACCCTGGTTCAAACAACATTGGACCCTGTTGACTTGCATTGCGCTCACACTCACACACACTCACACACACACACAAACTCTTATTTTGTGTTCCACAGAAGAAAGAAGTCATACATGTTTTGTGTGAAATGTCCCTTTAAGACCGTGTTTGTTCGTTCCCCTTAGTTTCCGAGATGTGTGCATGATGAATTGCTAGAAACCCAAACAGCATTTGACAATTTAATTGCTTTGCTTTTGATGAGATTCAAATGAGATATATAGTGCATGACTTTCCTTTCATCCATATAAAAACCATAGAAGAGGAAGTTTTTTTGGACTACAATTATATTAATCATATGCATTGGTAAAACAATCCTCATGACAGTGTGCATTTATCCCCACAAAGCGCTTTTACACCACAGCACATGATAACCAGTCAGTTCAGCATGACTGTGTCACCATTGACTAAGCAGGCCTTGAATAACCATGCAATAATGACGATAATAATATTAAAACTGCTTTTCATTTTGGTTTCCTTTACACAATCTAACCGAACTACATGTCGGTGCATGTTAGTATGTCACTTCGGTCACTGCTCTCCTCTCGATTATGTCAGAGTCATTTACTGCAGCCTATTCATTTTCTCTTTCCTTACAAGGACAGGAGGGGAACTTCCTCAAAAACATGTCAACATCACACAGGAAAAACAAAAGCCAAAACAGAGCAGAAAATGAAATGAAAAATCCCAAGCACTTTTGGCGATGAGAGTGAACCATGTAATCATACATGTTTAGAGTCCGAGGGAGCAGATAATCTGTGTTTAGGAGGATGTGCGCTCGCCTTAAGCCGAGCAAAGACAGTAAACAAAGTGGTTAAACGCCGCGTTGACGCACCATCCGCTGGCTGTGAAACCACTGGCCGACGGTGTTTGCAGTGGGTGGGGTTGTTGCCAGGGAGGCAACAGGGTTTGTAATAGTTGTAAAGCAGAGAACAATACACAAACAGATATTAATCCATCTCCCTTGAGGAATACGGTCTGTTTACTATTGAGGAGCAGACGGGAAAAACATAGAAGAGGATGACATGTTTTACTTTTGGTAGTTTTGTTTTTGTTATATTGGGCACCTTCGGCTATTTTATTTTTTTTAATTGAAGGGTCTTCCTGTGACTCTGGGGGCTTTTTGAGCCTCATGCATTGAATGTGATCTGGGACGCATGACTAGATCATAAGCACATACTGTGATGCACAAATAACAAAATGTAATTTCATGCTTTACTTTTAGAAGGAATTTCCTTTTCTTTTAATCAAATGTTCTTCGGTGTTTGTTCTGTTATGCCACTTCTGTTATTTGTTTTATTCTGATAAGCTCTTCTCATGATTGTTTATACTATTTTCAAGGAGGAGGAAAGTCTCTAGGAAGTTGAAACATCTGTGATTCAAAGCTGTTTTTGGCCTTTAACTCGCTCTGAAGGACCCAGTCTGGGATTTGAGGTTGTGACCCTGATGAAGTTTGGCAGGAGATTTCATCAAGACTGGAATCACTTTATTTTCTATTCAATTTATTATTTCGTTCATTTGTCAGCACAACTGCGTAAAATATTCTAGTAATATGGACAAAGAAAAGTGTATACTGTATATACTAATATAAACCTGAAATGAGACGCTCTGTCCTCCGCAAGTCCATAAAAACCATTGTGCCAGTGGAATGTCCCATAAAACATGGAAACCCAACGTGTGTGTGTGTGTGTGTGTGTGTGTACGCACTCTAGCATGTCATACAGCAAGGCTTATCATCTGCTTTCTTAGAGGCCATATTATGTGAAAATCGAAGGGAGGGACAAACATATTATTTATTATAAGTAACCTTAACATGAAAGCAAAACAAACACCAGTTCTGTGTTTATTTATATTATTATTTATATTTATATGAATTAATTATTCACACATCGATTATTTACAAATATTAATTACAAGTAATGTTTTATAACCGTTTTTTGTTTAAATAACAACATATTTATTTATGTTTACATAAGCAGCAAACAATACCAATATGTGGCTATACTTCTAAATTGACTAACTTTAACAAATTGATTTGATTTGGTCTTGAAAATCAAGTAAAAATTAAAGTATTTATTAGTTATTTTAGCATGTTAAAGCTGTTATTTACAGATGACAGTAAAAGAAGTGTGAAATAACATTTAAAGGTCTTCTAAAAGCTGTCATTTTATATAAAAAATGCATTTAAATCCAAAAAATTAATTGTACAGTAACCCTCCCATTGAGTCAGGAAAAAAGCGAGCCTTTCCTTGTCTGGAAATTATTGCGAATTTTCACCTGGTGGAGCAGAGACAATTCTCAGATATTTGAGAGGACTGGTGAACGCAGAATGACCTTGATTTGTTCAGAATTGGAAATGCTGACTCACAGTTTATACAAGCAGACATAGTCAGAATTAACGGATGTATGCCACTTCACATTATTCAGTGCTACAAACTAAAAAACACAGTTTAACACTTAACACAGGGAGTATCCAGCAAACTTTTTAGCCTCTTGACAGAGATCAGTTTCTATCATTGTTATTGAATAAAACCATGTGCCATCATTCACATGAGCACCTGGCAGTTGGAGAGCCATTGCACAACTAAAGGAATCTGTTTTGTCACCTTGTTAATGCTGCATTCTTAAACTCCTCCGTTAGCATAGTGGGTGTTGTCACGAACGTCACACATGCTGCTTTCAGTTACCATATTGTGTGTGAATCTGAAACATGCAAATATCTGTGACAAATAACCGGCCGTTAAAGCAGTGTGCTGTGTGTTAAAGTGTATTACTATGCACAGGTTGTGTAGCTCGTCACACTGGTTCTCTCTATTGACTGTCTCCTTGCTTTTCACCGTGTCTCTTTCCCTCCATCCTTATGACCCCCCTTAACCACCACCACCACCCGACCTCACGCTGCCCCAGTGGGGTCAACCCTCCCCTGTGTGAAAGTGCAAATAGAGCGACGCCCTGGATGATCAGCTCTGCTCACGCTGTGCCGGGCTGAGCCTCAGCCCAGACTGTCTGCAAATTAGAGAAATTAGCCCAGTGAAAAGAGAGGCACACTTACGCCATGTGGCCCACATGCGTCTCCAAAATAGCCACGAGAGCCATATGGCAGCCAATTTACTGCCCGTTTCACTTCATGGGTGAAGACGACATGCAGTTGATGTTAATGAACATGGTAGAGATTGTGTTTGTTATTGTTTTTAATGTAAAATGTCCTTTCCAATATTACAGGACTGTAGGAAATTGTTTGCCTGAAGTCAAGTTTCAATTATTTCTTTAGTCTTAGAAGAGCTTTTTTCTTTTTAATTTGACTTTTTATGGGCAGTAACGAGAAGTTTTAGTAACAAGAAGTTCCTTATTAGGTGGTGAAACATGAGGAAGAGAATTTCCACAAACGTTCCTAACATGAAGCAGTTCTTTCACTTTGTTCTGAAGCGTGAATTCATAACATGCGAGCATTTCCACCCACCCCAAAAGTTCTGCTGAATGCCACTCCATACCACATTTGGCACTGCTTCAATCAAACAAAACGAAAGTATTTGTGCTTCACCCTTCCCCTGCTTTTCTTTTTCTTTTTCCCTTTCCTATTCATTTGACAGGTGTATGTTTACTTTTCATAGCAATATAGCTACATGTTTTAATATAGCATACACAGTTACAGTGGTGTCCAAAAATCTGAGGCCACTAGCCTAAATACATAAATTTTGCTTCTTTTTTTATTTTAATTGATATTATCACAATAACAGTTTGAGTGGTGATCTTGTTCTCCAGCATGTTTTGAGTAGAGCCTTTTGTGCTTTAATGCCACACATTTATTAAATTAGTAACCTACAAATAGTGCACAATCTGAAATATATTTTAAAGATTATTTTATATCATGCTGTCTTTTTCTATCTTACTTTTGTTTTTATTTAGGTTTAAAGTTAATTTTCATTGCAAAAAATGAATTTGTTACTCCGTATTTTTGTGTTTTCCTGTACAAATACCTAAACATTAATAAATCAAGATACATTTACATTTAAACAAAATGACTGAAGATATTAAGTGTTTACTGAAAAATATAAAATTTTTATGCTTAAAACAAGAAAAAAGTCTGCCAATAGTATAGTAAAGAAAACTTGAACCAAAGGTTTATTTTTCTTATCCCATTGGCAGGTATTTTTTCTTGTTTAAGCGAAAACTAAATGTTGATATATTTTTCAGAAAACAAGGCTTCAAAACAAGACTCCTCAAGTAATTACATCCTAGTTTTGAACCCCGCTTTAAATGATAAAAGTATTATTTAAATATATTTTATATTTAAAAAAAATTAATATTCTTAATTAATATTGTATGACTTTTTTTCATGCTGTTTGATTTCCCCTTTCTTTCAGAGCATAGCTGACTGATGCTCATGAGCCTTCATGTAAGGGTTGATGAATTTCCATGGGCCGAATGTTCCAGGTCAGAACTGATGAGTTTAGACTGGACTGAGGTCTCCTTGTCAGAACTGGTGCATGTGGCATCCTGACAAAGTAATGAAACCCTTCAGACAGGTGTCTGAGAAGCTCCTCAGTTTGACCTGCTTTGTTTCCTGTCTCCGTCTCTTCCACTACTGGTCTAATTGAGCTGGGACCAGATTGCTCATTAAGAGCCCATCCAAGCAAAAGTCCATTGGTGTGTTTTCAGTGATCCAACCATCTGTTTTTTACTTAGTTGTTCTACTCCATTCAGACTGTCCAAGAACATCCTTTGTCTGCTGGAGGTGTTGATGTGTACGTTTGAGCTTGCTGTGTCCGAAACGCTTCCAGTGTCCCAATTGGATCACCTTCGACTAATCCTGGCGGTCACATGATTAAAGCCAGATGCTGATTGGTTAGTCTTCGCAACTCAAAAGTCTGGCACAGCGCAGCGTGGACAGTTTGAGTAACAGTAGCCAACAGGCAAGAGAGTTCGAGATATCAGAGGGGAATTGCTGTTGGAAGGTTTTTTGGACTTTATGGAAACTGGAGAGAAATCAAACAAGATGACAGAGTGACTGGGCAACGGGAACGCAGCGATGACCTAACCAAAGATATTGAGGATGCAACAGCTGAATGAATGTGAAGTGAGTGTGGAATATTATTATTATTTTTATTTGTTTGTTTTATTCATAGAAACCATATTGTGATCTTCAGGTCTGGTTTGCTCCCTTATTCTGCGTCATTGTTGTTGATTGGGTTGTAATTGGATAAACTTACAAGCTTTTGTGAATGGCTCCAGTTCATTAAACTCACTGGCATGGGACTTAGTTAGTTTTTTCTGGATTGCCCCAAATGCTACTTCACAAACTAGTACATTTGACTTAATCTGATTTAGTCAAAGTGAGATCACAGATTAATATGATATAATTACCTGAATAAAGCTTTAAAAAATACTCCTACTTCTTGCCTACAGACACAATAACGGCGCTAAATGTTATATGTCAGTGACTAGTTGTGACTCCGCTCATAAAAGAAAACAATGTATTTCTCATAAAAGTCAGGTTTACAACATTTGGCATCATACAACTACATCTGTCATGCCTCATTTGTTCTCGCTCATTAATTAGTCATCTAATAGTTTTATGTGATTATACGTAACCATTGTTATTGTTCACTACTTCTGAAGAAATATGTGTTTCTGACTAGGTTTATGTGTCATTAATAGCATTATAAGAATACATATTGTATTACAACACTCAGGTATATTGTATTATGCAAGGCGTGTATTGCAAAACTTTGGACACCTGAAAGGAAATGTCTAAATACATCTTTTGGTTTTTCTTTAGATCTTTAACTAACAAATAAAGCACAAGGAGGACCTGTCCAACAGAGAACCAAAGCAGCACAAACCAAAGGAGAATATACCAAACCGCTTATACAAGAAAATCTACGAGCGAAATACCACAGAAGAATCAACTGAAAAGGGAAAGAGAGAAAATGAAGTTGGAGGCATCACTAGAGGACATGAGCGAGTGGAGGGAGGTGGACTTTGCTCTGAACTGCACCTACATCGTCCACGACCAGGCATCCGAACCCAACTTCAGCCTGCACAAGGCCATGACCTCCATTCCACGGAACCTCACCTTCCAGTACGGCATGGACAGCCAGGTACAGTCTGCAGCTTTAGGCTGTGTACACTACATTCCCAATTCCCTTATTTCAACAGACTGCTGATTAGTCATCATTTAATAGACACTTGCAGAGGTCTTTCAAATGTAGTGAAGTTAAAGTCATAAGTTCCCAGAAAAAATAATACTCAAGTAAAGTACAGATACTCAAAAAGTGTACTTAAGTACAATACTCAAGTAAATGTACTTAGTTACTGTCCGCCTCTGGACACTTGTTGCCTAAAGCAGCTTGTGCAACACTGCTTTCACTTCATAGGGTTTCCTGGAGCAGATACTAAAAAAACAGCTACATAGGTGCTACTGAATTGGTATTGTCGTGTCCGTAAAAACAAAGGTGTTTCTGATACTGTTTTGTTGCAAGCATGTGAGGGTGTCTCAGTACCTCAAGTTTACCTCTGAGCCTAGATACTGAACCATTAAGCCGTCACCGTTTAGATGTATAAAAATAAAGTTCCATGAATTGGGATTGTTCAATTCAAAGTATGAGCTAACGTAAACACGTCTTGACATAATTTTGCATGTTATGGGGGCGCTGCGAGGTGTGGTTCAGTAGGTCAGTGTGACGATGACACAGTCATTGGTAGGTCAGGGATCAGGCAGGTAGAGGACCTATGAGATAACAGCCTAATCACATTAACTCTTTCTCTACCTGGCATTCACACACTCACTCTGCTTTCAATGAGCTTGCACATGTTGGAGAGCTTCTATTGACTATTTATTTGTTTTTGTTGGTGTGCATCCCAGTATAAGGTTATATACATGGCTTTCTGTAATATTTGATTCTGATTGGTCAGTGGAGGGATTTTGCATCCTGGCATGCAGTTTTCTTATACTATACTTTTTATTTAAATGTTCTTCTCTACTCAAATCAATATATTTTTCGTAAAAAATATCAGACTTATTTTTCTCAACCGGTTATTTTAACCAGTCATTATTGCAATAAACTCCTTCAGGATGATACCTGAACATCCTGTTGGGTTTATTTTGTCTTATTTACCTGTAACTGTGGCGTATTTAGCAAACTTTAAAGTAAATTTAGTATTAAAATAAGATAACTGCAGTGCTGTCAATGAAATTTAACAAGGATTATAAATTCTCTATTTGTTTTTGATCAGCGTTCTTATCTCTATCTCTGTCTTGTTTAAACACATTTGACTGTGTCATTCTTCACCTCTTTGTGGTTTCTTTTGCGACTTCTTCATGCACTCTGATCCAATTTCCCTCCTTCGCAGGTGAAAGTCAGTTCCTCTTTCTATTGCCCCTGCTCTTTTTAAGTTCACACTGAAGGTGTGAAATTGCGGTCATCAGCTCAGAGAGGATGCATATGCACACATGCATATACACTGGTCTATCTAAAAAAAAATGTGCTAAAACAGAAAAATGTGTGAAAAATTTTCAGTTTGTGTTAAAACTTCAAGGTTAGCCAAGGTTCTGTTATTCATTCACCCACGTCCTTTTAAGCCTGATTTTCTTTCTTTAGTCAAACACTGGAGTGATTTTGTATTTTATATATATATTAATAAACCATTAATTATGACTTTTCCCTAAACAAACTCCTAATTTGCTGCTTATTAATAGTTAGTAAGGTACAGTAATTGTTAAGTTTAGGTATTGGGTAGGATTAGGGATGTAGAATATGGTCATGCAGAATATGTGATTTTTAAGTATTAACAAATAGACAATATGTTAGTAATAGGCCCTGTACTAGAGTGTTACCCTATTTATTTTTTTATTCTCATTCACCGCATAATGGACTATTTGGTCTGCACTAAATTGTTTCTTTCTCTTCCCCTTTTCTTTCACACATTCTTTTATGTCTTTGGTTCATATTCTCACCCTCATCTTTTCCCATGCTAACTCTCCTTTTTTAAGCATGGAGATAAAAACAACCATACAACAGCATATTTCCTGTCGTGATAGACTGAGGCACAACTAGAATCGCTGTCAGACACATGTTAAAAAAAACTTTTACTACGAGCAGATCTCTTTACTCGCACTAGTTGAAATTTACAAATACTTCGAGAGCCATTACACACTTCCCATTTCTGCGTAAGCTATTCCTCTTATCTCTGCTGATTCTGTAAAAAGCATTGCTCTTACGTTGTCAATGGCGTTAGCTATGGACAGGAAAACCCACATTCAGTGTGTCAGTTCCCGGAGGGCCTCTGTAGCCGACAACACATTTTTATTGGAAGGAAGAGATGAAAGACTTTAGGGATGTCAGAAAGCTAGTCTCATGGTGACTAGGCTGCTAGTCATACGCTATATGGTTTCTGTCATGCATTCGCACACATTCCAAAGTTTCTGTATTTGTTAAAGTCTGCGTATCGTTGCTTTAACGTATCGTTAGTGCATTACGAATGCACGTTTTGTCGGGGAGAACAGAAGTGACTGTTATCTCTCGACTGTTATCTGATTTTAGCAGCTAGCAGCGCTGCTAGCACATGCTAATACAGTGAGCATTAAACACTGCTACTTTACTTTTCTCTTTAATTTCAAACTGCAAACTAAATTGGAACTAACAAGATAGAAGTTTATAGAAGGTGTTAGCAGGCAACGGTACAAATTTACTCAATCAAAAGGGGGTGTATAAACAATGCTCCCTGACCCTTAGCTTGAGAAGTGTGCCTAACTAAGGGGGGCACGTGGCAGATAATTAATCTGTGACAGGGTCGGGAAGGACACAAATGCACAAACACACACACTCACAGAATCTCAGCCAAAGGAAGTAGGTTAAGCTTGACTGATTAACTTTCGTTTGGACCGAAGATCTTCGGACAGCTTGGGCGGGGGAGTCTTGTTTGGATGGAGGGTTGAGTGCTTCAGCGTGTGCGTTGGGGCAGCGTGGTGCCGTTGGTCTTGTCAAAGGGTGACACTCACCCCCCTACCCCCCTACCCCCCTCCTCTTACTCCCTAAACCTATTCTGAGCAGTTAATCACTAAAGTCTTACCAATTAGTCACGCAACGCTAACGATGCACAATTCTACTGTCACCGCAGCTCTCGTCTCCAGCCAATAACTGTGCCTCCCAACCCTGTTTTCTGTTTTCAACCATCATAACATTGCTTTAAGTGGACTTTCGATCTAAAATTGTAGCATGTGAACTTATCGTAATAGTTCAAGAAGTGCAGGAGTGGCTTGATGGTAAAAATGGGGCCACTGACCCCCACGCCATAGTGTGACCTATTTACAGGCCTAGTTTCTGGTTTCTACAGAGGATTGAGAGTGGACCACCTGCTCCACTTTGTCTTCTGTTTCCCCTCTGCTTTCCTTTTTTGTCCTTTTAGGACCTCAGACATGATTGTTTGTCAATACCACACAACTTTTGCCAGCATGGTCAATGGGGTCAGGCATTATTGAGGACAGCTGTATGTTTCTAGGTCAGGATCCAAGTAGAGCAGGGAAAGTATAAGTCTATTTACTTAGCTCGTTAACCTGCGAGGTTAGTGTGCTACATTAGGTCACCTATGACACTCACCAACCAAGCACGCCTCGCTGAACTCGTGCAATGCAGTTTCTTGCTCAAAATAGACAGATCAATAATAATTTATTTGAATTCCTCCCCTGACTAAGTTGGTTCACAAGTGCCACTCTTCATTCTTGCAGGTGACTGGCGTTTTCAGCAAAGAGTACATACCTCAAGGTACGCGATTCGGACCTCTTCAAGGAGTCATTTACACCAAAGAAAATGTGCCCCTTCAGACCAACAGGAAATATTTTTGGAGGGTAAGTAACTTGTTGATGTAATCTTTCAGGGACACCAATTCTACTGAGTGAAAAGCTGCCAAACCGGTCATGACTGACTTTCCACAGAATTTTAGCAGAAAGGAGCCGGAAGCATATTCATTCATGCTTGAATACATCCAAATATGCACTGGCTTCTTCAACACGATTGTCTTTCTTTCAAATACTTGCATATGTTCAGATGCACACATGCACTCAGTGTAGTTATTTCTATTATGCTTAGTTTGCTGAACACTCAGGAGCTTACTTGGAAAACACAGAGGAATCTCTGAGAGATCTTATCCTGTTTGTTGTAGATTCCTGCTTTGTTCTCATACAATGGTTTACTCAGCAGAAGTTACCAAGTATAACTATTTCGAAACCTTTCATCAAAAACGCAAAGGATAGCGCAAGTCTCTGGTTTGTGGCCAGGTTTTAGAGAAGTCGGGATTCCTGCACAGACAGAGACAAAGTGGCAGACGCACACACACAATCACTTTCTTTTCAGTTCTTACAGTTCTGTTTTCATATCAGCATGCAAGTGAACTTCAGTCTCTTTATCTCCCTGGCAAGTGCACTAGATATATCTATGTGTGTGTTTGTGTTTATATGTGTGGCAGCGTGCACGTAAGGGCATACATGCACACACGCACGAGCATCTTTGAGTGTGTGTGCACGCACACATTTGTGTGTGTCACTGTGGGTTTTCCTAGTCTGAGCTGTTCTTTCCTTTCTCCGTTTCCTGTAAATCCATACTGACTTCCTGTTGCCATAAAGCAATGAAATGACACAGCATGTCACGTGACCAAAGGCAGGTGGACGGATGTAAAAATGAAGGCTGTTCGTGTGGGTGAAAGTGTGTTTGTGTTTATGAGTCTTCAAGGGTGTAACTGGTAAAAGGAGTGTCAGAGATAGGGGAGCTAGCATGCCCTGGCACGTCTCGGCAGTGAATTCCCCCACATACAAATGAGAATGAAAGTGGGAGGAGAAAGGGGCGTAGAAATGCGTGTGACTAGCAGCATGTGTAGATCGTTTTGACGCCCAGTGCTTTATAAAGAGCTTGACATCATTGACACACAAAGTTAGTCACACATCTTCTGCGGGACAAGCCACACACACACACACACACACACACACACACACTGTCACAGGTTAGAAGACACAGAGGAGTTGGTATAAACAGCTGTTTGAAGAGCGTTCTGTTCATGGCAGAGGTGAAGAATCATTTGTAACAACTTTTTTTTTAAACTTATTTACAGATTGTCACTGAAATCAATGCATAATGTGTTGTTTGTATAATGTGTTAATTTTTATTTTTTAAAAGATCAAATTTTAAAATTGTAATGTTTAATTATGATGGCATTGTTGACATTGCAGACTCCGAATTTAAGATTTTTTTTTTTTTATTACATTTTTTAAGTTGTAATGTTTAATTGTTAATCTATTTGCTGCAGATTAGCAGGAAGCATTAACGCGGTTTCCTTTCTATCCATCCAGATCTACAGTGGTGGCCACCTACACCACTTCATTGATGGCTACGATGTCCACCGCAGCAACTGGATGCGGTACGTCAACCCAGCACGTTCGCTGGCCGAACAGAACCTGGTGGCCTGTCAAAACGGCCAGGAGATCTTCTTCTACACCATCCGGCCCGTGGAGCCCAAGCAGGAGCTGTTGGTGTGGTACAGTCCGGAGTTCTCCCAAAGACTGTGCGGCCAGCAAGAGCAACCAGACAGCCTAAAGCCAAGTGAGTCATGGGCTCCGGATTATCCCACATTATTTGGCACTGGGGAGGGAAAAACTGGATAAAATGTTGGTTTTTATATAGATAGTGTGATTTTTTTCTTCTTTTTTTCCCCTTTGACTTCTTTTCCTTTTCATTTTATATCTTTATTGCCTTCTCTCTGGCTTTCTTGAAACTATGGAATTATTAGTCACCTCAGCTACCTTTGTATTTTGCCCCTCCTGCGCACTCTCACCCAAGACAGTGTTTATTCTGTGCCGGTCTCTATCCTTTCCTCTATTTCTGAATCAGGTGACTTTTTAATATGTTTATTCTAAGAGATCAGTAAATAGTGGACACCCTCTGTTCTTCTGTGTACATTAGTTGTGCTGATATACAGTGTATATAAGGGAGGATGTTGGGTTTTTTTTGTTTTTGTGGCAGCGTCTTATATAGGTTTGACAATTATGATATTATGCCACCAACAGCAGCATTCATCACACAGTTAAAGTGGTACCAGGCTTTTATTCGTTGATAAGTCTGTTCTAAAAAAAAAACATTATGTAATAATTTTGATCTAATATATAATGAAACACTACACACACACACACACTCACACTTTGATTCTTTAAATGTCATTTGACACTTTAGAGATGGTAAGCAATGAAAGTGACTGTAAATGAAACTGTGTACAGTCTGTGAGCGTGTGTATGTTTGACAAAATGATGGACCGTCTGGATTTTCTGTCTAAGGAGATGTCATGCGATACTCCCTATGTCACATTGATTCAATCTCACACCGACACTGTGCTATTTCCTCTCTTATTCACTCCTCAGAATGTATGTATGTCCGTGTTCATTTTGTGTGTGCTGTTGGTAAGGACCATTACCTGAGTCATGTTGACACGTACACTCTTCTCACCAGTGATGCTTTCACTGAATAATTACAGTACACCCGATTATTAAATATCCCTCTTTAGAAAGTCAGGCACTGCAAAGCACATTAGCCTTTTTAGAGCCACTTTTTTTTTCATTTTATATCATTCAGTCTGCTTTAACATGTTCTACTTCCTGTGTGAGGTTTAAAGAAATCTGTATTTTCAGTTTTAGAAAGCGTGATATTACATCATTACAATTTTTTATGGACTTTGGCATAAATATTGATTATTTCTTAGAATATGTATGCTGATATTTAGTCTAACTTAAAACATAGTAAATGCCCGTTGTTTCTGTTCATCTGTATTCCTCCATCGTTTAGAATTTAGAATTTGGAAACTTATTAATTAATGTTTGTAAGTTGCATTATGTTTTGTGCTGTTGTGCTCTTCAGAGTTTCAAATATCCATTTTCACTTTCCTCGCGGTAGTTAGGAAATGCCTAGACGATGCCTGTAAATGTTGCACCAGATTGGTTTACATCAGGTTTGAGGAACCAAGCTTTGACCGCAAGGGTTATAATGTGTTTGTGTAATCTTCCCACTGCTGTGTGACACAGTTGAGCCACTTGTACCACTCTCCATGATTTAGCAGGTTTTGTCTGAGTCACCGCAAAGTTTACTGAAAGAAGCTAGCTGTTGTGGCTTTCTTTTTACAATCTCTAGAGTGAAAGGACAGTAATAATTTGACCTTATCTCGATTCCCTGTATAACAGTAAATAACAGTATGTGCTGAAGCGGTATCGTAGGATTTTTCCCATGGTTGAGGACATCTGCTGTTATGGTGAGTCAGAGTAGTTTCTGAGTAAGAAGTATCACCGTCAGATGAGGCTCCTTTCTTCCGATACATACATATGCCCCTCCACCTCACAAACATACATACACCCACACTGCGAACACCCACACGGTTGTAATCTAGGTGCTGCGTGAAAGCAGTACTATCTCTTTGTCAAACAGAAACCAGTCAGATATCTTCTGCCTGTCAGCTTTAAACTGAAAGAGCTGCCATTTACCATAAGTGAGCATTTGAGGAGGAAGGTTATGAGTAGGTGTATGACATACAGGCATACAGACATGACCGATGTTGCTCTGTGAAGACTCTGACTTGCTCAGTCAATTTCAGCGATAGAAGATTTGTTGAACAAGTCTCAAACAAGACTTCACACACAAGTTTCATACTTGGGTTCTCGCCTTTGCTGTCTGTCAGCGTTCACAGTTCACCTTGCACTGTGTGACCTCTCTCTCTCTTTCTCCAGAGTACATACCTGATATCGAGTATCAGAAGCAGCCCCTACCTCAGTACACCTACTACCCTAAACAGCCCCCGAGCCCACACAAACTTCACAGTGAGGGACAGGAAGATGAAGTGGATGAAAAGATTGACGTAGAGTTTATTGAGAGGGACACGCCACCTGACACACCAGATGAACAGGTCGTGGATTTCAGCAAGAAGATCCACGAAACTGCTTCGCCAGAGTCTGTCCATTCTCCACATCCCAACCAGAAAGAGATGAACATAAGCATTCACCCATATCCCACTCTGTCCCCACCGCAAGACCTTCCGCTCCACTTACATGGCCTCTATGGTCATCGAGAAGGTCTGATCTCATATCCTTCATTGCCCTCACCTAGACCCCTGCAAGCTCCATATCCCTTATTACCACCATACAACCCTCATTATTCACGTCTGCTCTTGCCTCCATACTCCCCTCCCTTCCCTTCCATGTTGCCCTCAAAAGGGGGTCTCCGGTACAATGGATTCCTGGGTAGTGATGGCTTGCCCTACCCTTCCATACCCCAACCAGATATGTTACCAGTCACACTGCACTACCCTACCCCACTTCATGTAGGTCTGAAGGAAAGAATCCCAAATACTCCACCTCGAGGAGCCCCTGCAACACCCGAACTCTCCCCTCAGCCAAAGCAATCCCCTCAGCAAATGTTCCAGAAGCCTCTCTCTGAATGCGAAGAGGCCATCAACCTCAGCCTGGCTACACCCAAGAGCATGTCACCTTCATCCTCGTCCTCTCCACCGGCACCTGGGTACAAGTCTCTCCCGTTCCCGCTCAAGAAGCAGAACGGCAAAATCAAGTATGACTGCAACGTCTGTCTCAAGACCTTCGGTCAACTGTCCAACCTCAAAGTGAGTAGACTGTGCATTGAGTCTTGTTTTTGAAGTATATGGAATTATCTGAGTAAGACTAAAGACTGTGCGTTAATTTTAAAGGTGCACTTGAGGGTCCACAGTGGAGAGAGGCCATTCCAGTGCAACTTGTGCAAAAAGAGTTTCACCCAACTCGCCCACCTACAGAAACATTACTTGGTCCACACAGGAGAGAAACCACATGAGTGCCAGGTGAGTGTGTATGCTATGAAAGAAATTCAAGATAAAGGGCATCAGATGACAGTTATACTCTGTTAAAATGCGATGACGCACACACACAACATTGCTTATCTCTGACAGAACCTTTACCTTGTCACTCCTGTTTCCTTTAAGAGAAACGCTTTGTTGTACAGTAACTAGAGAGGGTGTGACAGTGGCGTCAGCCTGTGCTACTCATTCATCTTGACCACTGAAAATAAATACAGTCCTTTAGTGAAAAAACACATCTGGCTCGCTGTCTGCATACCAAAGCAACAACGAGGCAATTATGTAAGGCAGCAGAGACGCTGTCTTCCAGTCTTGTTGTCTGCTGCCTCTTGTTTGCTTTTGAATTATAGGATCTTTTAATGTTCTCTTTGAATGTCTACAGGTGTGCCACAAACGCTTCAGCAGCACCAGCAACCTGAAAACCCACCTACGCCTGCACTCTGGGGAGAAGCCATATCAGTGTAAGCTGTGTGGGGTGAAGTTCACCCAGTACATTCACCTCAAACTCCACCGTCGGCTGCACAGCTCTCGTGACCGACCCCACTCCTGCCAAGCCTGCACTAGGGGCTTCATCCATCGCTTCTCACTGAACCTCCATCAGCGTTCTGGTTTCTGCCCCGCCGCCCGTCCTGAAATCCCAGAGCTGAGGCGTGCAGCAGAGATGGTGGAGCGCTTTGATGCCAGTCAGGAGGCCGAGGCTCTGCCTGAGAGTGCTGGAGAGGCTCAGGTGGACGCTACCTTGGAAAAGTGGTTGGCTAGAAGTTTGGAGAACGGCGAGGGGGAGGAGGACATTGAATTCCTCAAGGCTGTTGCTGCAGTACCTCATGGGGTAACCGCCGTGGGTCATCACCAAGAGAGAGCCAGCGTGGTACACTTCAGCCACCGGCCCTCTATAAAGACTGAAGAGGAGTAGATGAGGGAGAATGTTGAAAGGATGACATATAGCTTGTTCAGGTCTTCCAGAAACCCAAAAATTTGCTATCTATGCACAGAGCATTCCTTAGTTGACACCAAAAATCCTCTCTTCTCTGGTAGTTTGAGGGATAAATTAGAGAGAAGATGCATAAACCAAGCCAATGAAAGCCGCACCAAACAAATAGTGTTTCCAAAGACTTGAAGATTGTGTCAAATGATTGCACTTCTACCCTCTGTCCTGTTATAGAATGAAGATGCGATTATAATGTCTTCATACTTCATCTGGTTTTTAAACCGATGTGACCGTCTATTTGTGTGAGTTTGTCTTAACTTATTATTGTTGAGTTTTTCTTATTTGAGCACTGTATCAAATACTTGTTTATATGTGTACTTCAGTTTTTTATGTATGACTTAATGTTTCTTTAACTTCTTCTTAAGTCCTTTTTTTAAATACTGGGATTCTCAGGAATAATGTGTTAATCCCACTATGGACACTATGTGACAGTCCCAAAAGGACTGGATTTTCCCGTCCATTCCATTCATTGTGGGTGCGAATGTGTACAGTATGAGTTTGTGTGTATGATTTTACCTGGTGTTAAAAAAAATTCTGGATGTGATCCTTCATGAAAAGATTTAAAAATGTACTGTCAGTGTCTTTTCAAGGGATGATTCACTGTAGCTTCTAAGGATAATATAGCAGAAGTCAATTTTTTGTTTTCTCTTCAACAAACCCTTTTGGCATTGGAAAGAGAACATGCCTCACTTTTAATTTTATATTTAAAATAAGAGAAATATTCTTTGTTTTCTTAGTTTTATTGTTACTTGTTTGTGTCTACCAGTGTTTACTGTTGTCTCTTTAATCCAAACAAGTATTGTTAGCACTATGAAAATGATCAAATCAATGTAGCTGGAACTGATTTTGCCAATCATGAAGATTGCGATACTTTTTTAATAGACTACAGAACTACAGACACAACAGTACCTCATACTAAAAAGTTAAATTGTTAGGTTCATATTTTATGCTGTTTTAATTTATTTTTCGTCAGCACTGGAAAAAGCAGGAACTAGATCCAAGTGCAGGATATTTGATTGTTAGCTAAAGCAGGGTTTAGAAACAAGACTGTTCCATTACTTAGTGACTTTTTGTACAGTTCTTTTGTTATCCCAGTTTATTTTTGAGTCAGTCCAAAAGATGTTGATACTTTATATGTGAGAACCTATTTTTGACAAACTTTTATAATGTAGCACATTAAACATTACTTGTCTAAGACCACGCTCTTTCTGTCTTATGTTGTTAATGACATTTCTATGTCAATAGAATCAAGTTTTCACACCCACACACTCATACAACACCCATCAGGCTTATTCGTTTGAAAGTCCCACACGAAAGTTGATCTCTGTGGTCGTATTTCTAGAAAGTAGAGGAACTGAAATTGTTGCTCATCAGCTAGGACTGATCAAAAATGCCCACCATCACATGCAACGCTGTTTTTCATTTTGACATGAAAAAAAATCACCTTCAACCTTTACCTACTCTTACTTTACAGTGGAATTTACAGTAAAAACATAGTTTTGGTTTCAAACGAACTTCTCTTAGCTATTATATAATAAAAGATGATAACAATAACTCTTGTTTTTATTGCTGGAGAAACTTTGACATCAGTTCAAGTTAAATGTGGACTTTCTGAAACATTTAAATGATGGTTTGCACCGCTCCAAAAAAAAACATGGCAAATTTTGTTGAACTTGCCGCTTGCAATTATATAACTTTGTAAAAGTAACACAGTTCTTCTATTTGTGAAACTGGAGGTTAATATGAAGCAAAGCACTGATTTGAGTAACTTATCTGGCAGTTTACATCGCGCTCAGTCACCATTCCCGCACAATGCTGACCTGTACTTTTACCAAACCGCTCTTCTAGTCTCTATAAGCAGGTAAAACTGTGGTATGATCATCATAAATGTCAGGAACGGAAGACAAAGCAGTTACAGTAAGTAATGCCTCACGGCTTCTCTGTCCTCTTTGAGTGCAACACTTATCTGTTTCCTTTTGTCACAGCCTCCCCTCTTCTCCCCTTAAGGGCGCACACATGAAGGGAGAGCCCCACGCCACACACACCTCAGACCAGAACAAACACACCTCAGCAGGGTATGTGTGAGAGAACGACAGACAACAAGTGAGAGAAAGACTACATCTGTCATTGACAGCATGTCAAACCACCGCTTTGAATACATCTTAGGAGAAGTTGCAAGAGGCCTTTTTATGGCAGAACGGAGAAAGAAACAGAGAGAAGCATGTGAAAACACCACAGAGATAGAAAGAAAGAGTGGAACTTGACTTGCTGTAAATGACATGAGGAGTGTGTGTGTGTGTGTGTGTGTGTGGGTGTGTGTGTGTGTGTGTGACATGTTCAGAGTACTTGCATTGCCTTCCTGCACAGACTTAAAACTTCATGCATTCAGTAATTGCTAGTAAGTCATTCTCTGAAACCCAGAAGCTTAGTTCCTGTCAACAGTGGCCAGTGCAGCACTGGGCCAAAAGTAGTTTAAATGCATAAAACATAGGGTTGTTATCTCAAGAATGTACATAACCTTGATGGCATGCAATATTTATATTCATTTTGTTCATTTTGTTCAAGAATTAGTTGATAAGTGTATTGAGTACACTGTAAAGTAAAGTTAGAGATTATTCGACAACATTTTACACCATTTCAGTCTTTCTACTTTAAAAAAAAAATTCAAATTTAATTCAATGTTTTACTTGCAGTTTCTTTTGTGTGTGTGGGTGTGTGTGTGTGTGTGTGACATGTTCAGAGTACTTGCATTGCCTTCCTGCACAGACTTAAAACTTCATGCATTCAGTAATTGCTAGTAAGTCATTCTCTGAAACCCAGAAGCTTAGTTCCTGTCAACGATGGCAAGTAGTTCAAATGCATAAAAACTAGTGTTGTTATCTCAAAAACGTATATAACCATGATGGCATGCAACATTTATTTTAATTTTGTTAATTTTGTTCACAAAAAAGTTTTTTATAAAAAAAAATTATATTTCAAAGTAAACACAGATTATTGAATAACATTTAACACTATTTCAGTCTTTCTTGTTTAATTCAATGTATTACTTGTAATTTCTTTGTAATTATTTGTGAAATTTCCTAGTAATCTCCAAGTGGAAATGGTTTCAAAGTAAATCCTATATTTTTTTTCTGAGGGAAGATTCCAGGTATATTATGAATCCTATAAATCAATCCATTTTTCCATGTAATTAGTGGTAAGGTGGCTTTAATCCTACACCAAATAAAACATTTTGGTAGTTATTAGGTAATGGAATGTGATGTATGATCTAATTCTGCAGTATCCCTTCAGGTAATACAGTGCTACTCACATGTGGAAAGGTTTTAAAATATAATTTTGCCACCCCTGTATCAATTGGGCGAAACGTCATTTTAAAAAGAACCATTAACTCCTTTTTGAACATAGACGTGAAAGTGCACTATTCAAACTTAAATTGTTATAATTCATGAACGCTTTTGAATACAGACCTAAGGTTCTCCCTTTTAAAAGAAGACAATCAGCTGATTATTGCAGAAGTGAAATCATTTCAAAAAAATTAAAGCATAAAAAGTTATAGAAGTTTAAATTTTCTGTAAAGAAAATGTACTGTACTATTTTTATTTTATTTTATATAAAATAAATATTTTACAAAATAGGTTTTAATCCAAATTTGATATGAAATTAAAGCCATATGTCTAAATGAGTTATGTTCCAAATTTGAAGTTGATATTTTAAAAAGTGAGGTTTCTATGCAATTTCGTTTAGGTGTTATACCACAAACAGCCACCGGGTGCCATCCAAACTCCATTGAATTTTTTTAATGCATTTTTCCGTCACAAATGTATATGTTTCTCTCTCAGTATTACTTCTATCACAAAATAACCACCAAATATGAAATCTTGAAACTCAGACCTTTCCGACAATATGTATTTTGTCAAGTTTATAAAAAGATTTGATTCCAAAAGACCGTAATACATTTTGTAATATGACACCTCGCACTAAGGGGGAGGAGCCCGCTAAAAGATATTAAAGTACCATTTCTATTGTAACGCAATGTCCGATTTCAAACGGGTTTTCATAGGATGAATTTTGAGGTTTTACGCTTTCAAATTATATATAATTTATGATGACTACTGAAACATGTGATACGGAAAAAGCAAACGAAAAGGATTTTTTTGTGACAGGTCAGAACTCCTGTTATGAAGTATATGTTTTGAGGCGCACTCTTGTCATAAATTAATCTATTACTGTTCCTACATAATTTTTTAATAACAAACAGTGGTGAAATATCTATTTAGGAATCTTAGACCTTTCCAAAGATATATAGTTTGCCATGATTAGATTAGGATTTAATCATAACACTGCAAAAAATGGCTTATCTTACTAAGTATTTTTGTCTTGTTTTTAGTCAAAATATCAAAAAATTATTAAATCAAGATACTTTTACTAGATAAGCCAAATGACTTAAGATATTTAGTCTTGTTTCCAGGGGGAAAAAAACTAAATTAAGCGCATTTTGCTTAAAACAAGTAAAATTATCTGCCAGTGGGGTAAGTAAAATACTCTTGTTTTAAGAATATTTTACTTACCCCACTGGCAGATAATTTTACTTGTTTTAAGCTAAATGCGCTTCATTTAGTTTTTTTCCCCTGGAAACAAGACTAAATATCTTGTATTTATTATCTAGTAAAAGTGTCTTGATTTAAGAATGTTTAGATATTTTGACTACAAACAAGACAAAAATACTAAGTAAGATAAGCCATTTTTTGCAGTGAATATACTGAAGTAAACTTAGGCGTCCCGCTAGCGGGAAATGGTTCAAATTAAAATGAATATTGTGTTAAAAAATCATGTTTCTGATCATTATGCTCTATTAATTTAATTTACTGCCCTCTTACAAAAAGACTTGTGTGTAATTTGAATACTATTGAAATTACAACATTCCTGGGCTATTGGCCAGACTGGCTGCTTTCCATTTGACTTCTTTCTTGTTTTATCCATAAATCACTTTGAAGTGCTGTCTTATGTATCACTGACTACAAGAGAATTGAACCGGCACCATCTTTTCCAGCGAACCTGAGAGGTCTGGAAAAGCAACATTCAGTAATTATCACACAGGACCAAGTCGACACATATCCTGTCTCTGACAGATCTTGCACGCTGGGCGCCTTTTTAGAGCAATACAGTGGAATTTTTAATTACGTTACTTGGTAACATTTTACATGGTTCAGTTTGTTAATGCAAATAGTAGTAAATGCATTGGCTGTTATGAACTAACGATGAAATATACTGTTAAAGTATTTATTAATATAGGTTAATGTTACTCTTTATATGTTTTTTAAACATTTCAGGCTGCATAATTAACATGTTAAGAAAATGTAATGTTTTTTGTAAAAAGATTCCAAGTGTCTTTTAGGCAGTATTTGATTTGTGTTCAATTAATATTTGCACATTTAATACATGGAAATATAGTACATCAAATATCTGATATCATCGCATTTTACACATTTAAATGTCCTAAGCAAAAAAAAATAAGGGTAAGAAAAAGACGGGGGGGGGGGGGTGAAAAAAAAAGAAACTGACAGGCCA
>NW_015645538.1:3144563-3172390 GCF_001515625.1 Sinocyclocheilus rhinocerous
GAGAAAAAAAAGAAACTGACAGGTCACATTACTAATACATGTTTGGGTGAGTGTCCAAAGGGCAGGAGAGACGGTTGCCATGAATAAACATGTAAATATTGCATGTAATCTATTATACTCAACAGCCAGTTTAACGCTTCAATGCATTTTCGCTTTTTCTTCTTCAGCTCTGACTCAAAAAACCCAAGTATGATTAAAAGTCACAAGTGAATTCCAAATATGCACACGGTCGCACAGTAAAAAGCTGATGACACGTTAGATATGTGCCTCACTTCTAACTAAATCAAATGTATGGCTGAGATAAAACCATAATTTCACTGTAAATATTTCATATGGTCACACGTTCCTTGTCATACATTTCAACACAAATCTTCTCTAGAAATGTTTCACACCTAATTTGCACCAAAAAGACTACAGGCTTACTTCCAGATAACTGTGCATGGATTAACCTGTTTTGTTTACAGCAACATTAAAAGGGTGGAATGACTGACAGGTAATCTGCGTAACTGACCTTTCTACTTTCTTTTTTATTTTAGGTAGTACAAGGATTTGTTTCCTTCTGTGTAATCTGATCAGCTTTGTACAACTGGACGCACTCAAATGCACAAACAAGATCAAGAATTTTTGTGCCGTGTGTCCTGGTTTATTTCAGTTTGATGCCTCACCTCCAACTGCAAACATTTTTTTTTCTGTTTCTGTTCTTCCTCAGCATGCAAAACAACAAAGTACTTCAATGAGCGTGAGTGGGTACTTTCACAATCGCATTTTCCTTGCCACAATGTAAAAAAAACATAAACAACTTGCACTTTATGCAACAATAAAGCACTTTTGCTCAATTTATATTTGTTCCATTAACATTTTTTTATATTATTTTATTTATCTCATTTTTTTTTTTTAAATGCACTTTAATAAAATAATTTTTTTAATGAATTAACTATTGCAGGTGGTACCTGCTGATTGTCACAACTAGCAACCCACAACTGATCCTATATCTTGTCATAACATACAGACTTTAAAATACTGTAAACGAAGACATGAAGCGACTCCTAGACCAGATATACACAAACAACAAAGATTCACATATACCCCTCCTACTTTTCCAGAGAAAGAGTTTTACCTTGTAACAAGACTTCCACATAACAGACATTTCTGTGTATCTGTGTACCCTTTTAATACAGCTGTCTCCATCGTTAAATATTATGTTGGTAATGTCAGTGATCTGTGGTGTGACCAGGAAGTTTTAATAACTGGACCATGAAACAATCATACCTGCATGACATTTGTTGTTTGATCTTTGTGTTTTTTAAAGGTCTGGACATGCCCTGGTATGTCAAATGGGCAACATCGTTCTGTTTTTCAAACACCAGTGACTACTCGTGACTAAGTGGTGCAACGGTCATGTCATGTTTCTCAATCTGCCGTGTCATTTGCTATTTAGAATTAATTATTTAATCATGGACCTTGGAGAAAACATTTAGCAAAATAGGAAGTAGACCTGTTCTTTTCTCTTATGAAAAGACAAACAAGTAACTGATTGCCAGTATTACAGTACCAAACCAGCCAATTCCAACCTCTTTTTCAGGGGCGTCATGCACCTGTTTTTGAATGTTACATTTGTATAATTTTTATTTATTTGTAATTGAGTTTAACAGCGAGTGATCACAATGCAATTTGTTGTATGGAAAAGAGCAGGGCATTTTCCATCACATCTCAAAGTCATGAGTTTCAAGTGACAGAAGCATGAGCAAATGATGATGGAGTGAATTATAGCATATGATCTATGGAAAACACAACTCATATTTAAACACATTAAGTGTTTATTTCTACTTTCAGCATTTTAGACAGAGATTTTTTCCCTATACTTATCAAGTAAATGTGACCCTGTCTGTGAAAACCCAGCTAAAGTCATTTTTTGGTGATTTACTGTTTTCTATACAAAATCATCCTTCATAAGGTAAAGAACATTCTGTGATAATGTAACATTGATGTCTTTATTACTGACTAAGACCATGTCAAAGATTGAAATCATAGTGAAATTAATGGTTGAAATCAAACTTTGATGCTTGTTATCTCATAATTAGATTTTGCGACTTTAGCCTGGATTTCTCAGAGAGGGTCACAAATGCTGTAGGGGTTCTAAAATAATACATTCAGACTCAAAGCATTGCCTCTTGTGCCACATCAAAGTTAATTTAGCAGCAACTTCCTTAGCTGATATTGCGATCTTTATCAATTGAGTAATAATATAGAGTAAGGAAGTTGAACTCAATCAACTTTGATTTTGCATGAGAGGCGCTGCTTTGATTTCTCCTCAGTTTTAATGTATATGATGCTTCTAGTCAGAGCAATAAATTTGGACTTACATTCATCGTTTTTTATCATTTAATTATTTTTTCAACATGCATTCCTGTTTAAACATTCTTCTTTCATGGTTCAGATGGATGGGTGTTATCCTGCAAACAAGCTCTGTCAATACTATAGAATTTATTTCAGTTACGCCTGAAACAAGAAACTGAATTCAATCTATAACTGCTGAAAAAGTACCACCTCAACTCTGTGTTTGAATACATATGAGTAACCATAGGTGTGTTTAAGATCATTGTTTTTGACTGCTGATTGTATAATCACTTTCATATTTTATGCATTCTTATGTACATGTTATATAATTATACACTAGATTGTTGCTCTTTGATATATGAATAGCCTAATATCAATGAATTATTAGGCCTATTTTTTTTTTTTCGGAAACGATCTCTTAAGAAATTCAATTGACAGCGTAGGTTGTTGAGTTAACTTCATTTCAGAGATTCAACTAGTAGCCTATGCGTTCACGTTTTTGGTAAATTAGCGCAAACTGCAGGTCAAAGGATGTTATCACTATGTAGGACGGTTTTGATTGTGTTTACAATATAGGCCTAGGCCTACACTGCACAGTATCGCATTACAGTACATCGCGCAGTAGGCTCTCTTTAAATATTGTAGGCCTATGTGAACAGTGTGCAGCGATGAGTGTTTCAATATGCATTGAACTAAATACGTCACATGACCTCATTACGTTGCATGTTTGATTCTTATATTTTAACCTTATTTGTTTTGTATAAATGTCTTGCAATCTGATAATAGATATTTATATTATCTGTCACTATATTCAACTCTTACGTTTGATTAAAACTTGTTTTATATAAACATGTAAATATAAATAAAAATTTATATTTTTATATAAAGTGGTTACCTCTTCAAGTGTGCATGCGCATGCTAAAAAAGATTGTGTAGTAGTGTGGCGACATCTGCTGACCAATAAATGTCATTACTTCTTGTGGAACAGGAAGCACAAGCAGTAGCAGTATACTGTAGGTGCAGTCTGCTTGAATAATTAGGCCCATTTCTGTTATATTTTCAAATATGGCTACAACACAAGTGTTTTTCAAAGAAAGGCGCTGCGGCTGTCCACATTTGAGTCATAGACTCAAATAACTATAGCAGACAAAAGAAACAAACGTTTTGATAGTTGTTCAAAAGATTAAAACAAAAGAAAGATTTTACTAAAATTACTGTAGCACATAGTAGCACTGAGGGACAGCAGTTGAATAGTCAAGGTCACTTTTATTTATGAGCACATTTCTAATAGCCCTACCGCTAGTGTATCCCAACGTTCTGTACAAGGAAAGTAACAACAACAAGTGAACTGAAAATAATAAGGTGAATTTAGGTAATGTGGGCCAGTTTTTGTAAAACATACAAATTAGCTACCTATATGTTTTTTTTTTCTTTACTTCTGTTAACTTTAAGGTCCAGCTATAATATTTCAACTTGAATACAGTTTATATAATGTGTTATTTGCAAGGTATAGGTACCAGTAAACTTTTTGAGATCATGCACTCCAGACACAATTTTTGTTTTTTCAGGTAAAGTGGGCCATCCCTGATTTATCAAAAAATGATCCTGTATCCTAATTAAAACATATCTCTATGTTCTCTAAACACTTTAAATGTACTTTCATGTGTCCAATTTTAAAGATTATATTCTGCATCTACATTTCGCTTTTCTCATCCTTTCTTCACAACATAGACTGAACTTCCTGCCTCGCCTTCCTTTCCTTTCTTCCATCTCTGACTTCAATTTCTGACTGCACACTAATTGCTGTTTTCAGTACATAAATAAATAAAAGTTGATTATTGATATTAGCTATAAAATAATGAATGCCAATTTAAATAATAAATTCGAGCATAATTACTGAAGGATAAAGGTCGCCCACTTTACCTGATTTCCACTGGCCCACTTTATTTAACACATTCAGCCAAAGTGGGCCAGCAATATTTAAACTTTTTTTTTTTATCTCTTCTTTGCATTTTATTTCCTGTTAACTGTATGTCAAACAAAATAGGAACTGTCACAATAAAAACTGTTTACATGTGGTGAGCAACATTATACATTACAAATGAAAATCTTATGTCAAAGGGTTTCCTATCTGTCCCCATGGGGCAGTCCTCCTTTAAGGTGTATCCACACCCACCAATGCCATATTGCATCAACCAAAACTATTTTAGCATTTAGAGAAATAGTGCCCCTTTAATTAGAGACCATCGTTATTCTCTGGAGGTGTAAACCCATTGAGCACAGCACAATCAAGCTTCAACCTGAATTCACCCTATAAACTATAACAAAACTAGAATAAAACCAGTATTTAGTATCTCCTCCTGAATCAGACGTTAGGGTGGTCAAATAACTAAATATTTATACAGTAAACAGACATTGTAGGCTAATAGAGATCAATTATCTGAGCATCACTGAACCGAACCAAACCTTCTTTTACCTATTCTTTTTTTGTTGTTGTTGTTGTTGTTTTTAATTTGTTTATTTATTTTTGCGCGTCTGTGTTTACTTGTCAATCATATAATCCATGCTGACAGACGCCAAACTTGCTATTTCGAATAGGCACTGGTAACACCAACCTGATATGCTACTTGATATCCAGTATGCGTGAATTTTACACACAATATGCTTTATTCAGATTTGTTTTGGATAAAAATGTGTTCTGTACTGAATAAGTTGCTCTTCATGCCAAAGAATGACAGAATTCATTTCTCATCATCAGCATGAAGAAAAAAAAGAAAGAAAGAAAGAAAGAAAGAAAGAAAAGCTTAGAGTATGGATCAGCTGAAATCTTTTCATGTTAGGCTATAGACTATTTGTGCTTTAAGTGTTTCTTTCGAGAAAAAAATCGTTCGCGAATAGCTACAATAATAGCCTATAAATAATAGCATAATAGGCTAATAATAATAATAATAATAATAATAAACGAATCATTTTCGAACTATGGAAATTAGCCTACTGGTGACCATTAAATGACGTTAATGAAACGTTTAATTAGTTTAGGCTGTTACTTGTGGCAACTTGATCAGTTGACAGAGTGGAAGAAAATGTATAGGTTTGTTTCAATGGGGGGAAAAGTATCTTAGTTAATTTACACACTAATTTTAATAAATGACTGTAGGCTTAATTGTGCCCGCCGTGAACGACCTGCTTTTAAGGAACGATTAATGAATGATTCATTACGCACACATAACACACTCTGTTATGTGTGCGATTCATTCGATTCACTCTGATGACTCAATAACCCTAACACAGTTAATGAAGTAGAGTCGGCTGCGTTTCATAACCTTATAGAGAACTGCCTATATTGACAACATTTAGCCTATTTAAATCATGGGCGCGCGCAGCCGCTGAGTTTTTAGAGCGTGCCTATGATACAAAAACACTCGGTAGGTGTCTCACTAGCTTTGACACAGCTAGAGCATCTGTTCATAAGAGAGCAAGGTTTGGCTGTGTACTAGAGAGCAGGTACTTCTACGTGCGTCGACTCAACGTATCGTAATAAACTTTTACTAAATTCATTCGCGTGCTTCTGCAGTCCTAATCCTTCTGAAGTTTCACCATGGCGAAAAAGAGTTTTTCCACCAAAAAATCTTTGAGGAATTTGTTTTCTAAAAGTGAAGCAAATCTCAAAGAGTCTGTGGAGAAGGATGACAGCGGCAAAGGAATTCTCAAATCATTTAAATGGAAGTCAAAGAAATCGAAGAGTTCAGAAGAGAGTCTAAAGGCTGCAAGGTAAAACCATTTCATTATGTTTGCCGCTAATACCTAGGCTACTGAATGATCCATGTCTCTGTCAGGCAGTCTAAAACCAATATCTGTCATCTGTATATAGGTTTAAACGATAAAGAATGTACAAACCACAAGCTTATTAAAATTAACACGGTTCCAGCTGAGGGTTAGTCCACTGCTGTAATAGCCTATCTCCCGAGTAGATGTAAAGAGACCCAAATAACTAAGACCATGTACCGGGCACTTGTCGCTCTGCGTTAAAATAAAATAAAATAGTAAATAATAAATAATGAGAGCAATGTACATGTTTGTTAGGCTGCTGTGATTTTACTTTTTATTTGGAACCTATCTCAGTGTTCTCGATGATTTATTAGGTATTTAAAAACCAGCTAGGCTATATTCTGTACAGTCAAAGTACAGTTAGTTTACTCTAATTTGATTGCCCATGTAGCTTTCAGAGAGTAGGCTAATGATAAAGAAATTGTATTATATTCTTTTCTATTCTGTTCTGCTGTAATTTGTATCTATATTTAGCATTTATTTTTTATTAAATAGTATTATTATTAGAAGTAGTAGTAGTATTTTGTAATATATTTGGGCCTAAATTATTATTCTGTTAACCTTTTGGCACCTTTAATTATTATAGGTTATTTTAATGTTACTATTTCATTTTATTAGGCCTATTGTTGTTGTTATTATGATTATTATTATTGTTATTATTATTCATTTATTTATTTTCCTTTTTGTGTATGTGTGCATTGGTTGTAGGCAGCCTATGTAAAACAATGAATGAAGTAAATCTGAAATTGTGCTGGGAAGTTTTACTGCATGTATTACTCCGCTCAGAAAGGGATGGCAGCGCGAACTGCAAAGCCATTAGTAAAATGTGGTTTTGTCTGAAAAAGTAGCGGTTATTTTGAAAGGTCGGATCGTAAATGTTTTCTCTCGCGACTGGATACATAGTGGTGTAGTTTGGCCTGCAGTAAGCGTTTGACATTCAGGATCGCTTTGAAAGCTCCGAGGGGTTTTGTCTCACTTTTATGCGGTAGAGGAAAATTGAAAACATGTGATATCAGTGCCTCAACTTCAATTTTGCGAAGCTATACGATATTACTTTTTGTGTACAAAGAAAACAAAAATAACATTATTTATTCAAAAATTCTTCTCCCTAAGTTCTTCCGCCATTTTGGAGAGTACCACGATGCATGTGCACGCTTTCCAACGTAATCAGTGTTGTTTACTTTCAGGGGAAAGCACGTGCATGTGTTGTGGTACTCTCCAAAATGGCGGAAGATGGTAACTTAGGGAGAAGAATTGTTGAATAAAGTCCTTATTTTTGTTTTCTGGATTTCATCCAAAAATATCCTACTTTGTGTTCCAAAGATGAACGAATGTCTTACGGGTTTGGAAGGACATGAGGGTGAGTACCCTTACGAAAAATAAGTTTATTCAAGTGTGCTATTAGTATACATCTTTTAAACTAAAAATAGGAAAGTATGCTTTCAGTTTAATTTGATGTACTTCTCAGACATGGGCTTTATGTACTTCTCAGAAATATACTTATACTACTTTTTGGTAAGGGTAATTAATGACAGAATTTTCCTTTTGGGTGAACTATCCCTTTTATGTGAATTCATTGTGATAAGAGCACATTCATGATTTTTACCAACGTTATTTTCATTGTAGGGACAAAATTGGAAAAAGTAAAGGAATAAATTTAAGGACTCTAAAAGTGACTGGGGATTCCTAAAGGGAAGTCTCACAAACTGCTACAAGCATCAGCATTTAAAAAACATTGGGGGCTTATTTGGGACACTTGGGAGCTTAAATGGTACACATGTACCTTAAAAACAGTTCGGACTTGTTATGCGGCGGACTTTGTCATTAGTCTTGGCTGAGTCTACCCCTTTCTGTTTGAATATGCTCTTCAGCTTCACCTACTAGTCAGCTGGTGAATGTGCTCAGAAAGAGGTCAATTGTAATAGTGTTGCTTTATGGTCCCTTTCGGTCATATAAGTGTAACTCATAGTCATGTAATGATTATAATTGTTCCATAATTTCAAGGGTGGTAGAACGTTGGTAATTTACAGGCTGCAGAGTTGACAAATCTACAAATTATGCAGCCAATCATGATGACACTTATACCAGAATGTTTGGGCTGAATGTAGGTTAATGGGTGATTTGAGTTTAATCGTGTGTAAAATGATCAATCACTTTAATTGTTCATTCTGTGTGAAGAGCATGTTTGTTTGGATGTTTGGATTTGCACATTCACACAGCTTAGCCTTCAATTAAAACCCTCAACAACCAGCTTTTGTACTTAAATATTGTAGGCTATTTGTACGGCCAAAAAAGCTCCTCACTGAGGTGAGCAACCTGCTGTAAACTTATAAAAATACCCTGACATGTGACTGTTCTTCAGAACCTGTCTGTTGTAACAGACAGGATCTGTCCTCTGTTTGCTTTGCACAATACGTTGTGATGCTTTATTCAAACACTGTGCGCCGTGTGTCTCCATTCCAAAATAACCCGTGACACAAAGGCAAACAAACTGTGTACTCACAGTGAGGTCATGTGACAGCAGTACATTTAAAATCCTCAATCCTGTTGCCAGTGTAGACAGACTCAGCGTAGTTTATAATTGTCTTGAATAGTAGACTAACAGTGTGTAGTCTGTGCTATATGGGTCAACAGAAAGTGTTTGTAAGTTGAGAATCCAGCTGCAGATATCACTCACAACCAGAGAGAAACTTCTGAGTGGCCTTTGAGTAGATTTACACTCTTAGCTGAAGTTTTCAGTTTTAATTATTTAAAATGTATTTATTTAGGTCAAATGGTATAGAAGTTTAATATCATTTATCTATGGAAGCCCGTTTACACTAGTGAATAAAAAAATAAAAAAGGAAATTGCGATTTTATATCACTTCTGACTTTTTTCTCACAGTTCTGACAACTTTTTTCCTCAGAATTGCATGATACAAACTCGCAATTCTGATTTTAGAAGTCAGAATTGTGAGATGTAAACTTGCAATTCTGAGAACATCAGTCTTTTTCCCCCTCAAAAATTGGACTTTAATAATAAATATCTCACAATTCTGAAAAAAAAAGTCAGAATTGCGAGATATAAACTCGCAATTGCGAGAAAACAGTCAGAATTGCGAGTTTGTATCACACAAATTCTGACTTTATTTCTCGCAATTTTGAGTTTATATCTCACAATTCTGACTTCATTTCTCAGAATTGTGAGTTTATATCTCTCAATTCTGACTTTATAACTCGCCGTTGCAAGTTTATATCTCACAATTCTGAGAAAAAACTCAGAATTGTGAGATGTAAACTCGCAATTGTGAGAAAAAAAAGTCAGAATTGTGAGATAAAAAGTCGCAATTACCTTTTTAATTTTTTTATTCAGTGGCGGAAACGGGCTTCCATAGTTATCAGCCATAACATGAAAATAATTAAATAAAAGCTGCTGTAAAGATGATTTATTTATATTTTATTGATCTTATAAATTACCTGTCTAGTTTCCTGTGCTCTGTAAAATAAATGTAAGGTCCAGGAATCCATTTCATACCTCGCTATTTTAAGAAAATTAATATAACTCTGCATGACATCAATGCATTTTTTTTCCTTTTGAGTTTGTTTTCTCTGCTACCAGCAAATGATATGGTTATACCTACAGGAACTGGCCACACCGCATGCTTACTCTCTTCCATCACACAGAGCGAAACTCATACGTTTGGCTGTTCCCTCCGGGGAGAAGCTTGATCAAAAAACCTAGATATGTGAGTGAAAGTTTCAGCTTGTTTTCACCTGATGCTGTTGGCATGACAGTGATACCTGTAAAGGTGAGACCTTTAAAGAGTCACAATATTATTATGCTCAGGTTCAATTTTAAATGCGCATGTTTATGCATCTTTGAACAAACACATTTTCACCGTCATATGCCTGGGGGGTTTAAGGGTGGGTTTGGAATGTGAAGCAGGATATTTATCAAAAGACCCTGCAATCTTTAGGCCTCAGACAACTCCCTTCTGATTGCTCTCACGCGCTGTTTAGGTTCCTAGATCGTTAATACATGTACGTGCATGCAATTGAAAAATGTTGAAGTTGTAGAATCAGTCTGAACTGTCTACATGACATCTACATGCTTCTATCACATAATTAAAAGCATAAGTTACTTCAATTCATCATCAGTCATTCAAGTTGCTCAAGTATGTTTAAAATAGGTTTATGTGAATGACAACGACGTGATTCACTTTCAAAAAATGTGATTGCTTCCCGGATCCTTCATGATGGGGACTTTTGGATGCACCTGTTCCACCTTAATATTTCTTGTTTAATGTTGGCCAAATCAGAGCTGAGATATTATAAGAACGTGTATAATGGCACACAATTAGGCCATTGCGTTCATTAAGAAGGTGAATCAGAGCCATGATGCACTGATGCCTTTATTCCTGCCTGCATGACTGTATTCACCCTTGATTTGCACCCACTTTACTCAAGTTATTTTAGGTGGTGCTATACAGTGGGTGTGTTTGTGTTAGTAAGTGCATTTGTTTTAGCGTGTGTTGTGTGTCCACATCTTGTTCTCTGAAAGTATGCAGCAGGTTTCCGGTGACGGTATATTTTTGAAGAAAATGAATAACCTGTTTACACATTGTATTTGGATGAGCTGTCTGTCTTAGGAAAGACAGATCATTTAATGTTGTACATTCTTGTCGTTTTGGCTGACTGACTCGAGCATTGGCGCCACACAGTAAACTCGAGGGCACTTTTTTGTTTGCTCTCTTTGCTCTTTGTGCATTTATCTGAACTTTAAACCGAATCGTCAATCTCCAGATCTCTAACTGAATGTCATCTTCCACAGAACTGAGTCTGGGACATTGGGAGCTGGCGACAGTGAAACTCAGGATGATGAGAAGTGGACTAAACGCAAGACATCTCTGTTTGGCACTGTTCTCAGGTCAAAGGTCAGAGAGTACCACACTTGTACTTCAGCTGGTTTTAAACCAACATGTCTATGACTGTGCGATACATATGACAAAAATATAGTAAACATTTATCTTATTTTAGAGTTAATTTGTCCAACACTTTCAGTGTATGCGTTGCAATGCAAAAAAAAAGGTACATATATCACTAATATTTAAACACAGAGCTTGAAAATTAAGGTTATTAGCACAGCCAATAGGGTGCAGTATGTGTGCAAAATAGCAATAATACTAAACAGTACATCCTCCTTCTATGACCAAGGAGTCAAGGTTTCAAGGTGTCATTGCCACCTGCTGGTAAATGTTGTAACTACACCATCTTTCTCAATTTATGCTAAACACCGTTTGTTTTGTAGAAAAAAAGTTTAGCACAGAATAATGAATAAAATGAAAAAGAGAAAATAAACAAAAAATCAAGCATGCTTTTAAGTGCACCCTGATCCCAAATGTCAATTATTCTTGTTTCAGAATTGTTAATTGCTATAGTCCATCTCATATGTTTGTAGCCATATTGAATATATCCATATTTTGAATAAATGAATAAATAAACAAACAGTTATTTATTGATGATAATGATGACAATGATGTAATGAAGGAATGATTTAGTCTCCCTTCTCATGCTTATGTTCAGTAGTCCAGAAGTAATATGCATACCATTTTTTTTTTTGCATGAGAGACATGTACAGACGTGATGAAGAACACGGATGATTAAGACAAATTGTGCTAAATGTCATTTTAGGAGCACTGAGTTGTGTGGAAAACAGGAGGGTGCCTCTTTTTGAATGGTTATTATTGTTGTTATTTATAATTTATTTATTGTTCTTCCTTCTGTCCTGTCCTCTTTTTTTTTAAAGACTCATGAGTCTGTCTGTAATCCTTCAAGGCCATAGTATACTCCTAAACACTAATCAGACCAAGCAATTTCATAAAATATTCTTATTCTTATCATATATTCTTGGTTTAGTTAATTGTATGGATTTGTTTTTAACATTTTTTTATTGTCCTGCATCCTAAGGTTTTATTAAAATCTTTATAACGATTGCTTCTTGATTTATGGATTTAAGATGGAGCTGTTACTGTATGTTTATTGGTCAGTATTTAAAGTGGGTCATCTGTAATCTGGCTTACTATTTAAAAGTACTTTTTAAAACAGTATAAAATTTATATATGTATATCATGTTTTTGCTTATTTTTTATAGTAAGATCAGGAACTTCAGTTGTAAGAGGCTCTTAAAGGGGTCATATGATGCGATTTCAATTTTTCCTTTCTCTTTGGAGTGTTACAAGCTCTTGGTGCATAAAGAAGATCTGTAAAGTTGCAAAGAGTAAAGTCTCAAATCCAAAGAGATATTCATTATAAAAGTTGAGACTTGTTCACGCCCTCCTAAAACGGCTCGTTTAAACACGCCCCCACATGTCTATGTCACTGTGTGGGAAGATTTGCATAACACCGCCCAAATGTTCACGCAAAGAAAGAAGGCGTAACTTTTATTCTCGCTCTAGTATTGTTGTTGCCGCCGGCGCCATGTTGTGGAGATGCTGTGTGTTTCGTTGTGAAAGCGAAACTACTTTGTTTGGCCTTCCAAAAGAGGACGATATCCGCTTCGTCATGCCTGGAGCTGATCCGTGCTGGTCGCTGAGGAAATACATCAACCTCCGCTCACTCAAGCCCGCCGTGTGTGACGCTGTGTGACGCATTTTATGGAAGACTGTTTCCTGAACCTGCAGAGTAGCATACAATGGGTCTGTGCTCAAAGGCTGTTCTATAAAGTGGGGCAGTTCCAACTTTGCAAGGACAGCCTGGCGCTTCTGACTCACAGCCATTTTTTATATTTAATGAATTTGCCACTGATGATTCAAACGCGAGTAGCGCTTGTTGTTTGTCGTTTCTCCGATGACAAATGCAGACATGGTTTTATGTTTACACGGCGTTTTTAGCAACATCATATGACCCCTTTAATCTTTTGGTTATAATTCCTTTTTTTTTTTGCTTGACCAGCAGGTGGAGCTATTTGTATGTGTATGTACAGTACATGCTTGTGTGAGTGTGCTTATTGTGGCTAAACAATCTACAGTAGCTTCACAATAAAGTGCTCACAGTGCTAACAGGTTAAGCTTTTGGCAGTTCTTCAGAAATGTCTGAGAAAATGCCTGTAAGGTTTCTTCTTCCATGTCAAGTTCCTTTAGGTTGCTTTTGGAGTCATATCATAAACATAACATCATTAATTTTACGTTGTTGTTTCACGCAGTGCCTTTTGATTTATGCTGTTATTTTTGACACAGATAAGCATAACTCCTTAATAAAAAAGCAGATAGCATTGATTAGCAATGTTGAAAGATCATAAGTGTAATTCCAGCAGGTTAAAAGTTATTAATAAATGATTCATAGATAATTTAATTGATAATTTATTTGGCTTTACATGTAATTAAGGCTTGTCTTCAGATGTTTTACATTAGATTCAGTATCACAAAAATGTGTCATGTTTGTCATCAAAGATACTCAAATGTCATATAGAAATGAGACAGAGTTGTGTATTTCACAATACTAGTAAACAGTATCGATTGGTTGAGTTATATGACAGGTTGACTGATGATATGGTCATTTTGAACTGTACCACCACAGTTCAAGGAATACAAGGGCCTCCACCCAGATTGACAGACAATGACACATCTCTCTCTATCTCACTTCATGACATTTCATCCTCTAATGTTATCAGATGGGACACTAAATGCACTTTAGCAGCAGACTTATCATATTTCACCAGACAGCAGAACAACATTTAATTTCCCAAGGAGATATGAATTATGGTGCTAATGCCATAGATGCATAATGCATCTATTAATCTGTCAATTATTTCTTTGATTAATTAGATTTTCTTCTTTGCTGTTCTTCTTCATCTTGCTTGTTACTGTTTATATAAAAATGCCATTATTACATTTTGCAATTTCAGGTATCGTTAACTTTGTTAACTTTCGTTAACTTTGATGTTTAACAACAAATACTGTTTTCATTGTGCTTCCATTCTGTTGTGTTATGTGCTCTCGCTGTCATTAGTAAAAGTGGTCAAATCACATTCAGTAAATAAAACTAATATAGTAGGGTGTTTCATGAATACTTTAGTAACAAAAAGCCTATAAACTCTTTCCAATGAACCATTGTCTCATTCCTCTCGTGGCTAACAATGTCATTAAAAAATGCAAATCAGACAGGTTACTATGAGACATAAAATGTTTCTTGTGTTAACTTGCAAGAGCTTTACAATTAAGATGGTATGGTATCAGAAATAAATATATTTATTTACATTTGTGACATATTTATATAAATGTCAACAATGCACTGATGCATATGAATGCATCTTTATATTATATTATTTTATTTAATTGATGTAAATGTTCATGATCATTAATCTTTCTTTCTCTTTTTCATTGTATTCATTCTCCCCTTCACCTCTTTTCTTTTTTACTTAATTTCTATACTTTCTTTTTTGACTTTCTGTTTTCATTTTTTTTAGAAAGTGCAACACAGTTACTCAGAGAGTGACCTTCGTAAAACCAAGGGCTTTAATGTATCTCTATCCTGGAAGAAGAAGAAGAAGAAGACAAGAGATCTATCCCAGGATCTTTCAAGCAATAGTGAAGACCCAGGGGTCAAGGATCATATCAGTGAACAGGAAGAATTTGACAGCCAGGTAGACACAGAACAAAACCAGGCTGGTTTTGCACCAGAATCCTCCTGTACTTCTGACCAATCCCAGTCCCAGGATGTCCTAAGTGAAATGTCTAGGCCTAATAAGGAGGATGCAGGTTTTATGCCTTCAGATCTGGATAGTACATCAATACCATATATTGACTCTTCACTGTCTGATAGTGAGGTTTACCAGACACCCCCAGATAGCCCATCTGCAGATAAATCTGCTCAGTACTTCAGCTCTCAGCACTCCAACACTGAGTTTAACATTACTGACTCATTCAGTCCTGTTCCTGATCTGGAAACTGCAGCAGCAAGTACTGACACATGCACAGTCCATAATTCAAACATAGATCTGAACCCAAGTGGTGTTTCTTTTAGGGATGATCATCCTTTCTCGGATTTTGAAACATCTAAATCAGGAATTTCAGCAGATGTTGAGGTCAATACCATCACCGCAGATGTTACTCCTAACAACAATGAAATGGCTTTTCAAAAAGAGTCGCACCTAGAACGTAAAGAATCAAAAGATGTAACCTCTTCCATCCCTAAGAGTTCTACCGCTATTATTCATGAAACTTCCACATCTTGCATTCCACAGACATCCCAAAGTTCCATCTCTTCCATTCCGCAAAGTTACATTTCTTCCATCCCCCATAGTTCCACCTCTGTCATCCTTGATGGTTTCACCTCAAACAATACTGTGACCCAGAGTTCCAGCTCAAACTCATATTCTGCCGATACCCTTCCAGAACATTCCTCCAGTCTTCCACATTATATTACATCAACTGAGGAAGAAGATTCTCAAAACAGCGCTGCAAATAACAGAAACATGTCTGCCAGCAACGGTGATGTAGTCTACTCCCGTGCCGATAATGTTTCATCCATGCCAGATGTGATTGTGTCTAGCACTGTGTCCTGCTCCAGAATCACAGAGAACAGTTTGGATGCTGATACTGATAGAAAGCCAATTTTATCTCTCTCCAATACTGATGTTTCTGAACGTGATTTAAGCTCAATACCTCAGAGTTTACCCATAATCACTGTACATTCCACTTCTGATTCAAGTTTACTGAAAGAATCTCACCCTCAGATTAATTGTGAGACAGCTTTAATGGAATCTTATGAAACCAACAATTATTCTTCCTCGACATATGCCACTGTCTCAGAGAAACCTAGTCCTGCTGAACCTGTCCTTCTTGAGAATGAGTCAAAAGTCTCTTTACCTTATTCAGCTGTGTCGAGCACCTACACCATCATTAAGCCAACTGTCACCTTTGACCTTTCAGGTCCCTCAGACCCCATCAGCCCTGACCATTCCCAGAGAGGCCTCTCTAACTATATGTCTTATTCAGATGTGGAAACCCTAACTGAAATATCAGAACCAGACCAAATAAGCCAGGAAGCTTCAGAAACTTCCTCAGATTTTCCGGACAGTGGTACCTCCAGCACTTTGACCTCTGAAGCCATACCTGCCTACATAATTCATCCTCCCCCTCACTTAGATGTTTCAGACCAGCTGTTTAGTTCTCAAACCCCAAAGACAGAGACAGACACACAAGAGTATGAAGATCCTGAGGAAGATGTTCAGGGGGCATCTACTCAAGAAAGTCATGAGTTGATTGACCAGGTTAAAACCACAGCAGTTCTGACTACTAGAAATGACCTTCAGAACAAATGTGGACCAGAAGTGGAGGAAGGAAGTAGATTAGATGACATTTATAATGAACATCATGACGTTACAGTTGTTCAAGGCTATGAATCAGAGCAGATCACAGAAGGCCAGGCTGAAACCACAGCAGAGAGTATGAACACTGGCAATGACCTTCACATGTCTGGAAAGAAGAAATATGGCCAAGAATTTGAGGAACAAAGTCAACTAGGTGGTGATAAGTATGTAGTTCCATCGAATCAAGAAAAAGACACTGGATTAGAGCAAATCATGAATGTTTTATCACAACAGCAAATTATACATTACAAGTTTCCTGAAACATATGAGGTGGCTGAAGAAAAGGGAGATGAATTGCAAATGGTCCAAAGCACAAAAGAAACATCTGCAATGCAAGGTGCAATGGAAGCAGAGGTATGTGGAGGCACTGAAGTGTTGACAGGTCAAGCAGAGCAGCAGATTCACCATCTTGCTCCACTGAAACCAGCCCTACCAGTCAATCAAGAATGTGGCCCTGAAGAATGCACTTCGGCCACTCCCTTCTCTGAGCCAGTGAAGGTATCACTTGCAGATTCAAGAATGGAAACACACAGTCACCTGGAGATTTGTCTCCGCCCCTTGGCCCCGCAGCAGTCAAGCAGAGAAATAACAATACTGGAGAACACGGCAAGGTGCAAATACCGAACAAGCATTGATAACCTCGCTGAGAGGGAGGAATATACCAGCAGTGAAGAGACTGAGGATATAGCCACATTTCTCCCAGGAACACAGGACAGTGAAAGTCAAGAACACAACAGTACACACACCACAGAGGAGACCTTCAGACACACCAAAGACACAAGCCACAAACAGGGAGAGGTGACAGTGACAAAGGTAAAGACAGCCAGAGATAATATCACTCACAGGAACTGGGTACAAATCAGTGAAAGTATACCAGACAACAGAAGGGAAAACGAAGATTCCGCAGAAGTTAACGCTGTTCCTGATCAGCTACTTTCAAGAAGTTTAATACCAGGTGAAAGGTGAGATACAAATTATCTTGTTTTTAATCTATAGGCAATTAGTGTGTTTGTTGGTGTACTGTGTGTACACGTAGTAATAAGGTAATAAAAATACATATTTTTATTTGTATTTCTTTTAAACCAAAATATGAATGCATAAGTGTTTTTATATTGTTTTATTCTTAATAATTGTATTTGTGCATTTATTTACAGTATGCATTGTTTATGAAAAAATACAAAATGCATGAATCAAGTAATTTACTAAATATTTAATTATTTTTAAATGTTATATATTATTTTAAATGTATGCATGGTTTAAGAGAAGATACAAAATCAATTCAGCTTATCATGTCTGAATTGCACACTTTTCACATAGCGAATGTAAACCCTCAGTTCTGACTGAAATGTACCCCTAAAGTGATTCGCATTACATTTATATTAATTCACTTAGCTGACGCCACTATCCAAAGTGACTTACAAATGAGGAACAGTGCAAGCAGTTTCTCATTATAACCATCAATATTTGCAGTACACCATGCCAAGTTTTAAGTATGAGTGTGTGCTCAAGCTGGAACAGAAGTGAAATAGAGAAATGTAGAGAATAAGATATTAAAAAGGGGGTTATTATATGGAGAGCCTTTATTTATAGTTGTTAATTTTTATGTGTAAAGTGATATATGTGATGAAGTCAAATTATGGGAGATGGATATGAGCATAAAGTTGTTTATTTACAGCACCATTCTTATTCCACGTGTTCAGCAACTTTATATTCTGGCTTCTGTTTCTCTCTCTCTCTGCCAGTTTCATTGTATGCATTATATACAGAATGATTATTCTGTCTCTTTTAGATTTGTTAAGATGAACTTCAATTCTTTTGTGTCAGTGAGGTTGAAGTTCTTGTCCCAAGAAGGGACAGGTTTATCAAAGCCTCACCCACTCGCAACCTCACGTCTCGTACGTTCATTTGAATGGGATGGGCTGCTGAAGGAATGTAAGGTAGTTCAAAGTATGCTTTCGACTCATACTTGATGATACACATTCTTGAAATAGCCCTCATGAATGAAGGCCAATGCCAAAACAAATGAGATCCTCTTGAATGCTTCTTTAGGCAAACAAGTATAACCACCAGGAATGTAGCCGATGGATTTGCATGTTTAGATTTTGGCAATGCTTACATTATGCCTGTGTGTCAGTTAAATATGGTGGCTAACATAAATTAGCATTAAATACTGCTACAGGATTTATTCAACTAGGTTGATGTTCATTTGTACAAATGCTAGTACATTTTAACATTACATGTTTTGAACAAATATGATTTAACATAGAACAATATTATATTTATAAATGAACAAAAACATAATTCAATTTTATTTTAATTTATTGTTAGTTCATAATATCTAATGCAGTAGTTAATCTTTATGATTTCAACCTTATTGTTAAGATATTCTTCCATGCATCATAGAGGCATCAGCACTTGTTTGATTGTGAGAATTTATGTATTTCATTCAGTTCAGTTTAGTTCAATTCACTTAACTTCTGCTTGGTTTTATTTATCAGCCTCTGTTACTATAAATGTGAATTGCAAGGTTTCATACAGTACATGACATTGTCAGTCTTGTAATCTTTCAGACACCCTCGTCAAATACTCAGATAAAACCTGTCACATTCATGAATGTCAATCATTTTAACAGCTTAGGTGTTTTTGTGTTACAAAACAAATTACAGGCAGTAACATCAGTGGGAACATATTTCAGTGCAAAAATCAATGCACATTCCTACTGTAGCTCTGAGCAATGCCTAGTATGTGGATGTCTAGAATGATTGCAGTGATGCAAGCGACAGACAGACATTATGAAAGGCATCCTCAACATTGTCTGCAAAACGTGGCCCCCAGTTACCATGTTCTTATTTGCATATTCTAAGCTCCAACCTCCAATGTTATCAGTGCTGTCAGTCTCATAACATGTCTCATCAGACATGTTATGAACAGAATGTGAAATGTTTTTGCCTGGAAGTGTACAGTAAATGTGCTATTTAACTTTGGATTTGACATTTTAAAAAAGGCAATAACACATACTTAGATGGAGGACATCTGTCCATGACTCACCTTGACCTTATTTGAAATTAATTACCTGGCTTATATATGCGATTTTAAGAAAATTCCAATGTTAAGCCTTTTTTTGGCATTGAAAAGCTGAAATAATCCCTACAATTACTATAGTTAACTGTGAAGAATAAGCCTGATGAAGTATAAACTACAACTGACCCTTCGCTAAGCTCCGCCCATGTTCATTTGGGAATGAGTGCTGACACATTGTTTAATCCTTAGCATGTGTGACGGTCTTGCCTGGGCGGTCTGCTTTCTGCAAAATGGAGACAGTGTGTGTAATAGGGTTTCACTGATTCCGAGAGAGAATAAACCATTTCCACAGCAATGCTTCATTAACTCAGCTGTGTTTATTTAAAAACAGTTCTCCTTTTTTAATTCGGTCACTTAAATTCTTTTTAACTTTGTGATCGTATAGTGTTTCAGTTGTAACAGGTTGAATATAGATGACACACATTTTCAATTAATTATAAATCACAATGCTTCATTAACTCAGCTGTGGGCGGTCCCTACTCCACACGCTAAATCACATCACGCACCACATAGATGGCGCTGTCCCCATTTATGCAATAATTTAACATACCTTTTCACTCCGTTACACATGCACTTACCAAGAGTCTTTTATTTACTATAACAATATAAAAGATTTAAAGAATTGTATTGCATTGTTATAGTATTACATTTGAATTAATCTTGTTGAAAGAATCCCTGATAGATCTAAAATTGAATTACACTCATGGGGGGAGGTATTGCATCATATCTGTAACACAGACCTTTGACTTGGTCATGGTTTTTAACAAACAAACATCCTCTCCAGCAGGATTTGCTGGAAAACAGTTTTTCAGTTCACTAGGCGGTTCTCCCACAGTCTAGAATGGTCATGTAAGTGTGTGTGTGTGTGTGTTTGTGTGTGTGTAAAAGCTCAAAAATGCTTGTTAGCAATTATACAGTTAGATGCCATTTCTGTTACAGGAAATTGAGACTTTAAGCTACACCTTAACTGACAGGGACAATTATAGATATCTCTGGTGTGTCACATAGCATGTCAATTGGCTAAACACACACACACACACAAAAAAAATACATTCCTAATGCACTGACCTCTAATCCAAAGGCTGTAAGAGTATCAATGTATCTTGAATGTACATCTTGAAAGAACACTTATATTTAGTCAGCAATGTTTTGTTTTAATTTATATTATCTCTCCAGTGAGGCTTGTGTGGTGAACACACGTGAATCACAAAACTGAGCTTGGCCACCACCCAAGATCAGAGCCACAACAATTCTCAGAATGTAGACAAAATGCTCTGGAAATTCACCTCAACTAAGATATAATATATATGTAATAATTATATATGTAGGCCCAGAATGCTCTACACACGTGCATATGGTGGTGCAGTATAGCTAGTGAGTGTGCATTTCTTAGAATTTTTATTAAAATGTGTCAATTATTTCTTAAATTGCAAGGAACTGAAGATGGCATGTAAGGCTCAGTTTTACCACCAGGGGGTGTGATTTACCGTAGCAGATCCAGAGTGATTAGTTCTGCCAACTGATATAACTTGTTATCTCTCCCTTTAAATGTCTCAGGGCTAAATGCAGTGAAAAATAAACTACATGACATGTAGCACCTTTTTTCTCTGTTCTCAGGGTCAGATGAAGTGACACTTCCTCTTTTCTTGTCTATGTGTCTTGACTTTAATCAAATTATAATTCTTTCTTTAATATCCATTAAACACCTATATCTCTTCATACTTGTGCTGAAGTGAAAATAAACTAAAACTACTAATGTTATTATGTTCAAATGTGTGTTCCTGTATGGTTTGATGTGTATATTAATGCTAGTATATAACGTGAGCATTCAGTTTATACTATTTCTGTTTTCAGTGTGATTGTGTGTGGAATGAGTGTTAATCTCAAGCCAGGGGTCTTCCTGTTTAGATAATGTTTAACTTACCATATATATTCTGTAACTAACAGAGACAAAAAAATTTGGTGTTAGTTCTTATGTCTGTAAGTTATCGCCAGACAAATATATACACTATATAGTCTAGCTCTTGTTTTTAATAGTGGCATCATAATGCCAAATCAGTTGATAATATTTGCTATGACAGGTAAATTACTACAAATATGAGAAGACATCGCTTTTGAGGGTAGTGATACATTGCATTGCAATTACAGTGTTATGAACTGGATCTTTATACATAATGTTGAAAAAGACAACACCACACAAGGCAATGCCCTGATAACAGAATCGATTGACCTTTTACACATTTATTGACTATATTTACTGTTATTGTTACATGCTTAATGTTGTAAAGTTATTACATAAAATAGTCTGTTCCATTAGTACATTTTCATGTGGAATAGATTCTGAAGGTCCACTCACCTTTTTACTATTGTATGGTGTGGGATTAAACTTTTTAACGCTGTGATTCATTTTGAAGTGCCCTTTAACACGTAGTTTCTCCAGAAACTCACCTACGCACATTTCAATACACTCCCATACTAGAAAGGGACAATTATACCTTGCATGATCTGTCTTCTACTTTGCATGTGCATTTGTATTTAGTGCTTTTTATGCTTCTACTTTAAATATGAATGTATTTATTCAGGGATTCATAAACCAAACAAGCTTCAAATTCCTTATCACATGAACAGAATTTGTTCTTAAAACTACAGATGTCAAGGTTCTCCATATTTATTGCTCATAGACCTCAAGTGTATTATAGTCACATACTATAAAATCTTTAAAAGCTTTAAAATGTGTGCTGAGTATCGTTCTAAAAGATGATTAATGTTTTTTCTATTTGACTTTTATCCTTTTGTTCTAGGTTCTTTCATGCATCCACTGTTCTCAGTACAGTGATTGAAGAGTCAGAAACAGAGAACCAAGTGGAAACTGAGACTGGATCTGATACAGACATGAACTCTGGTGTTGCAGTGCTAAGTACAAAGCTCAGTCGACCATCATCTTCTCGAGAGGGCAGAGAGGATACCATGGTGGTCCGCAAAGTGTCCCTGGTCAGCACTGACAAAGAGGGCAACTTTGGGAACTATGAAAGTCCATTGGACAGCATTAGGCTTAGAGATCAGTCAGAACCAAGCAAAGCCAGTCCTGAGCTTGAGAGGAGGTGGAAAAGTCTCCATTCTAGCTCTGAAGAACAGCAGTCCAGCTTCACAGAGCGTTCAGACTACACGTTCACAGATAGCACATACCTGCGTTCCTCTCAACTGTCCCCCAGCTATAAAAAAGGAGTCTACACGTCTCATTTTCGCTCTCCTGAGACCCAGCCTATTGCCTTCTCAGAGACTGACGGTAGCCTAGACAACAGTAACTGGAAAGTTGGGGAGAGCGAAGTTCATCAGAGTAGTGAGAGTTACACTAGTGGGAGGAGCAGGGTGGAGCTTAGTTTACCTGTAGTGAGAGAGGGAGAGGGAGAGGGAGAGCAGGAGATAAGAAAAACAGTCTTTGACTCACAGGCACATTTTGATTCCCGCTTGATGATCGTGGAGGCAGACGACTACTCCTCTGATGTTTTCCAAGCTACGCGGGTAGAGCTGATTCCCTCACCCACTGGCCCTGAGCCTGAGCCTCTTTCTTCCTCATCCTTCTCAGAAATGGATAACCTGGTAGACACTCTCAAGAGCATGGAGCGACCGGTCCGGCAAAGGGTTCAACGCACCCCATCCAACACACCCTTCTCTTCACTGCCACCTATTGAAGAGGATGCACCAATCTCACCCCCTACTCCAATCTCTCCTCGTACTCCAATCTCACCTATTACTGAGCCAAAGTTGTTGAATGGAGTTTCTAGTTTGCCTTTAGACATTGGCCTTAACTGGAGTACCCCCAAAGACATGCGCTCTCCATTGACCATGATGAAGGAACAGCAGCTCGGAGAGACCCAAAATCGGGGGCTCTCACTGCCTCTGCGAGCTTCAGCCCTCAACAGCATCGTCATGCGCAGGGGCTCCCTCAACGATCTGAGTCCTGAAGAAAGTTCTACTAAAGGACTCATGAATGGAGGCTCATCTCGCCTGGAAAACAGCTTCTTCTTCCAGCCAACTGAGAACGGCAAGGCCTCAAACCGCTCCATCTTTCGTGCAGCCTCTCTCCCTGAGATCGGCCCCAGTCATGAGCGGATAAGCTCAGCCACCAAGGGATCTGACGCCTTGCTCAGTTCCCGTTTTGAGCGCTTCTCGTACCTCACATCTCCATCAAATTCCCTCAGTGGGATCGCTGAAACTTCTCGAATAAGCATGGCTCCATCTGTCCAACACAACTCACAAGATACCTCCAGTTTTGACCACAAGTCCACTATGGAACTTTACCGCTCTCTGCCCTCCGAAACGCTTCTCAAGAACTCTCAACCTTTGGGTCTTCAGCGCAGCAGTAGTCTAGATGGAGGTCTTCTAATCAATGACACCATGAGCTTCCAAGTGGACAAAAAGCCAGAACCAGAGCGGAACTTACTCCTCAAATACAGAGCCTTCCCTGATGCATATGTGAGTATTGCTTTGTCACAATGCATATGTTGGCATCATCAAACACGTAGGCACTACAAGAGTAAAATCTCTTTGAGAAACTCTGAGAATCAGGGCATGGAATCAATGAGAGTGTTGTTTTCGTATCATGCCACTGCTCTGTTTCTCCCAGTCCTAGTCAGCCTCTTAGTGTAACCTGATATGAAACCACGTACTCCAAGTATTGTGTAACATAGTATGTGGATTGTTTTAGACCTCAAACGTCTGATGGGCTTTGTTTTTAGACCTGGACAGGTGAAGGATGCCCTAAACCTAGTCTACTCAGCCTTGTTCCTTGATATCTTCCTTCATTCCAACCCACCTACATTGTTCCTACAGACCTGGTTAAAATTTTGGCTGCGTCATTAGAGTTGCAACTAAACCCTGCAAAAAAAAAACTCTGCAAGACTCTCCAGGAGTTGGAACGAGCACCTCAGCCTTAAACCTCAGTGAATGAAAGGCTAGAAGGGGTGTTGTGTCACCTCACAAAGAAGGGTTTACAATAGAGGTTGATGGGAGTATACATTACCTCAGTCCTCATGCAATATTCACGTTTCCTCTTGTCCTCCAAAATGGACACTAAGCAGCTCTGTAGAGTCTTTTTTTATTATTGCTTCTCTCTACTGTACAGAGCCTGAGTTTGCAAGTCAAATTTTGATTTTAACCTAAAGCAGCTTCACCAAAACTGTAGTTTGGTTAGGGTTTAGAGATACTATGGGAAGGTGTAACCTTCATCTGGTAAAGGAATCATGCTCACTTTCATGCCTCAGGTATTTCCCAAATCCAAAAAAAAAAACTTTTTGGAAAGCATCAGGCTTCAGAGACTTTGCATACAAGGCTTTAAATACTACCTCACGAGTTTGATCACGCAAAGAAAGTTAATTTCTCTGGGACATGACTAGTAATGTTACTAAGGGAAAGAATTTTATGAATTAGATATATTGAGAGGTTTGTCTTTAGAGAGTAACTTCAAATTATCACATTATCACACACTGTAAAACACAGCTTGACCTCTGTCATTCACGTCATACTGATCTTGCTCTATGTTGACATAGAGTGTTGACATAGAGTGATGATGTTGAGTTATCTGACAGTTCAACCCACATCCAACTTTATATTAAAATTCAATATGCAAAAATCTTTATATGTGTCACTTGATGCCACATAAGCCCATTTACAGGAATATATAACAATATCATAATATGCAAACCCCCTAAATAATAATAGTTCAGGTTTCAGTGACAGAGCAAACTTTTTGGTTTCCTGTAATTATGCATAGAGCTGTGTGCTTCTTGAAATGATATCTTTTCATAATACCAAAATGAAAATTGATTGAAACTGTATATAATTAGGCTGGTTTCCTATTGACTGCATTTCTCAAAGCATGATTGTGTAAGACAAAACAGACCGTTTTTCCCATTGGAAAAACCATGGGAATAATCAAGCTGAAATGGCACTTTCTGAGGACAGGTCAGAAATGGTATGAGTAGAACAGGTCGTCCCTGGAACTTTTGTCAATAGGCAGGGAAAGAAGGAGAGGCTGATGGAATGTGACATTATTATCTTACTGCGTTCGCTTTGTCTCCTCTAATTAGCTTTGATAATTTTCCTAGACAGGCTATGTCGAGTCCCGCTCAGACACACCCTTCTTTGGGTTGGCAATAGCTTACTGTATATTTGCCAGTTGGAACAGACATAGAGAAAACAATTATGTCACCTCCATGCTTCACACATATCCGTTTATGGAAACCCTATAGGCTACAGTATATAGACTCATTTTCAGTTTCCTACTGGATGCTAGGAATATACAGCACTTCATATGAATGATGTAACCGTTGTAGCCACCAGCAAAAGGTTCCCTAAAATGTCAATTTTTAAAGGTTTAGTTATATCCAGAAGTTAAAATTAAGACCCACCCCAAACAAAAGTATGCACATTTTAAGCAGCATGTGTAAGTTGGCTAGATATCTATAAGATGTCACATTCACTGTTCCACTGAGTTGATAGATCGACCGTAGAGATACCAACTGCATCTCACACCCATTTTCACTATGCATATTTGAAATTCTCTGACGTTCTGGAAAACATATTTTCATGATATCTGACAGTGAGACTGACATATGGGTGGTTTATAGAGGTATAGCATCTGCATTATGTAACTCATGCATTCGACTTTTCATTAAGAGCATCCCCATATGCAAACAGAGAAATTTGACTTGGGCTCTTGTGTAATGTTGTCTCACTTCTAACCTTGCCATGCCTCATTGCAAGTGCAAAGGCACGTCGCTTGTCAAAGTCTGGGAAGGGCTTTTCATCACCTCCTACATACATAAATATGCGGCATTTGCGACATTTGCGATCTTGACATGAAATGTCGAAACGTAACATTCATCAAAAGCCATTAATCCACACAAGAACCTCTTGACCATTTCACCTGATAAGCTGACCTCTTGATTTCCGTTTTAAAAAGCCAACGGATCAAAATAGATGCTAACAGCAGATCTGCAGTGTTGATGTAATTCTCAGTTAGTTTCCCCTAATGTATATAGTTTCCCTGAGGAACTCTTAAGTACAATAAACATTTCAAACAGCTTGTCTTACACGCCATTCAGTAAATTTTTGCTGCATTCTAGTGCTTTTTTTAAGAGTCTGGTGACAATAAGGCCGTGAGCCTCTTGCATCTTCCTGCGTGTGACCTTGAGAGGTAGAAACATCAAGTGTTGTGTTAAGTACTTGTTCTTTTATTGTCAAAGGTTAGGTATAGGAGTGTAGTGTTTTCTTGAAATGCCAAAGGTGATAATCAAGAGATCTAGATTTCAGTACAGTTAGCTTCTTTTGAATATGATTTATTCATTTAATTGTCCTAAATTTATGTGACATGAAGTTTTGAACTGAACACTGTGTAAAGGAATGTCTGATAATATTGTCTCTGCGGTTTCTGACTGATCTTATCATAATAGTGTTATATTTTACTTATCACTAGTGCAAATATACTCTGAAAATTTTAATTGTAATGTTTTCTTAAAATAGAAGTTACTCACTGTTGTGTTTATATCTGTGTTTGTTTGAATGAGGCTTCATCTCATTTAAATATTTATTTTCTTTATTTAGCTCACAAAAGAAAAGGAGCATGGCAAGCTCAATCCACGACCTGGGAAGGTGAGATGTTTCACACAAATGTCCTTTCTTTTCTCACTGACATTAAATTAATGGCTTAACTGATCAGGCTAAACCAAGCCCTGCATATATTCGCTCTACTGCATGCGCTTATTATATTAAAGAAAAAGTGACAGAATGTACCTTGTTTCCACTTGTGAGGGAAGCCTGAGGCTGGTATTTAAGAACAGGTGGGAGAGATTGGTGGGTGTTTAACAGGCCCGCAGTGCTCTGCAGATGGTGCTAATAGCACATTTAGACCCACTTCATCTGCCAAACACACATGTTTGGACAGTCACAGATTATAAAAAGAGAACTACAAATGACAGCAAGTGACATGATGTTCTTTTTCAAATGATTATTAAAAGAAAAGATCACACCAAATTTGTGTTTTCTACTTGGAGGTTAGAAAATAAAGTGATTTATTTATTTATTCATTCATTCATTCTCTATGGCAGAAACATGCATCCAGAACATTCATGTAATATTTTGTAGATATGAAATTCTGTAATGTCAAATGAACGTCAGTGAAGGACTGAGGAAAGTACATACCCCCCTACCCCCTAGATTTACTAATAAATAA
>NW_015645538.1:3172519-3173963 GCF_001515625.1 Sinocyclocheilus rhinocerous
TATATAGTAAATATAATTGTATGTTATTGGATAATAGAATTATTCATATTATTTGAAAAGACAATGTTTATTATTTCTATTAGCATTTTTAACATTCAGTCATTCAGGTTTGCTGTCTGCTGGAAACCACAATAAAGCTTTTCCAGTATGCATGATTCAACTTGCCACGGTGACATTTACTAAACGTGTATTTTATATATTTGACAACTCATAGTTTTTACTACGCATACATCTCTACTGAATTAGTTTTGGTTGACATTCTTGTGTTCTTCATCAGATGCAATGTAAAAGATTTAGAAAAGGTCACCGAAACTGGCTTGTCAAGCTCATTCTTGCATATTCTTGTCCTTTCCTTCTCTGACATTGTCGTCAGTGTAATATTGCAGCCTTAAGGTTTTTAGACAATAAAAGTGACTTTCAAAAGTAGGACGGTGCGAATGGACATGTTTCACTGTCAGTGCAGGACAAAGGAATATTGTCCCTTGTCCAATATTAGCACATCTGCTGCCTCTAGTGGTTTAGATGGTTAAATATTAAACAATGCAGTCTTTGTAGAAAAGATTGGTGGGACTTTTTTTAGCAGTTTCTTTTTTTCTGTTAGATGTTAATCTATGACAAGCCTGGAATGACCGGTGAGAGAATTGAAGTGCGTGGTGATGTTGTGGACGCCACACCATGGGAGTTTACAGACACTATTTCAATCAGAGTGATCAGAGGAGGGTGAGTGGCAAACAAACATTGTGCACCTCCTTGCTGACCTGATATGCTCACATAAGCATGCACATATAAATTTAATTTCTCTCACTTCTGATGTTTATTTTGTACATCAATTTAAATGTGCACTTAAGGGCACTAGGTTTTGAAGATGCATATGTTTGCAGGCAACATACTCTACCTTTCAGAATTTTTTATGTTTTTGAAATGTAATTTATTTCTGTGATGGCAAAGCTTCATTTTCAGCAGCAATTACTTGATCCTTCAGAAATCATTCTAATATTCTGATTTGTTGCTTCTTATCAATGTTGAAAACAGTTGTGCTGCTTAAAGGGGTCATATGATGCGATTTAAATTTTTCCTTTCTCTTTGGAGTGTTACAAGCTCTTGGTGCATAAAGAAGATCTGTAAAGTTGCAAAGACTAAAGTCTCAAATCCAAAGAGATATTCTTTATAAAAGTTAAGAGTCAGCCACACCTACCTAAAACGGCTCATTCTAACACGCCCCCACATATCTACGTCACAATGTGGGAAGATTTGCATAACACCGCCCAAATGTGCACGCAAAGAAAGAAAGCGTGGTTTCAGGAACAGCAGTAGTGTTGATAAAGCCATGTCAGGGAGACGGTGTGTGTTTCAGTGCGAAAGCAAAAGCACTTTATTTGGCCTTCCGAAAGTAGATGCAATTAGGAATCTTTGGTTAAGATTTATTTACAATAGAACAGCAAAA
>NW_015645538.1:3174072-3190117 GCF_001515625.1 Sinocyclocheilus rhinocerous
GACGCGTTTCAGAAAGGCGGGGCATAGAGGAGAAACAATCATGTACAGTATGTGGGAAAAAAAAAATGTTTTACCTTAAACCGCATAAACACATTTCATTACACCAAATACACAAAATAATGTTCTTTTTAGCAACATCATATGACCCCTTTAAAATTTCTGTGGAATCCGTAATACATTTTTTCAGGAGAACAGTGTTTATTTGAAACCTTTGGTTACAATGTTAAAGTCTTTACTGTCTTCGCCTCTTTTTTTTTTATTGGGCGTTATCCTGCAACTACAGAGCAATAGGCCAAAATTAGTATTAATTACTTAAATTAAGTAATTAAAATTAAATATTGAAATGGTTCAGGTCATGCTTGTTTCATAAACATAGACATAATACAATAATAATGCTGTTCAGGATAATGCAAAATATTACTGACACAGAACAGTAAATATACAGGAGTAAATATTAATGCACAATAAATAATGTAGTCACATGGGCTAGTGAAGGGAATCAGACACATTCCACATCAGTCTTAACATGCAGACTCTCCCTGCCTCCCAGCAATAAAACATCTCCAAATCACTGCAAAATATCATTAAGTGCAGAAACACACAACTCTAGCTTATGCTAATTGCTGTTTTTGAATTATACCTTTTTATACTAATAGGAACACCTCAAATCTACGGTTTCATCTATCTTTTTCACTCCCTCAGCTCAGAGAGAGCTGGCTGATGAATGTTTATGCATAAGCAACTTCATGTTTGCCCTAGTAATTTATCTGAGTGATCAGGCAATGTCAGCTGTATGGTAGTTTGCCAGACGATGTCATAACATACGCATTGTGTTGTTTCTAATGATTTCGCTCCATCAGGTGTCAAAGCACTTGCATTAATGTGCTTCAAGGAGTTCAGGTAGGGTAATAGCTGCTAGGCTATGTATTTCAAAAAAGGGTCATAAATTGTGTTTTTTTTTTTTATATTTTTAAATATTTATTCTCATTAAGGCTGCACTTATTTGATAAAAACTAAAAACAATAATATCGCAAGATATTACAGTTAAAAATATATTTTTTATTTAAATATATTTTACAATGTATTTAATTTCTGTGATGGCAAAGCTGAATTTTTACTACAGTCTTTGGTGTCACATGATCCTTCAGAAATCATTCTAATAGGCTAACTTGGTGCTCAAGATATATTTATTATTATAATCAATGTTCAAAACAGTCACATTTCGGTCACACGTTATTAATTCTCTCCATTAACAAACCATTCACTACTTTTGCCTCAATAAACTCCTAATTTGCTGCTTATTAATAGTTAGTTAGGTAGTTAAGTTTAGGTATTGGATTAGGGATGTAGAATACGGTCATGCAGAATATGTGCTTTTTAAGTACTAATAAACAGCCAATATGATGATAATAATAGGTATGCTAATAAGCGACTAGTTAATAGTGAGAATTGGTCCCTATACTAAAGTTGTTACCGTATGTTCTTTTCCTCATATTATGTCTTCTGTTTTGTCTTCCAAAGTTGGGTGTTGTATGAGAAGCCAGAATTCAAAGGGGAAAAGATCGCTCTGGATGAGGGGGACATCGAGCTGACAAATCCATTTGGACCGCCGGATGAAGAAGTGGTTGATCAGCAGAATGGAACAACACAGGATCATGAGGAAGAGGAACATGAGTCCAAGCCTCGGCTAAAGAGGAAGTTCGTCATCGGATCCATACGGCGAGCAGTGAGAGTATGTCAGACTTGTGTTTACTTTTTTCGTTAGTTGAAATTCAAGTTCATAAACATTCTGCTATAGACAAATCATTAGAGCTGACATTGTTTTAGCTTGTAAATGTGTCTGGGATGGATGGGATCATGTTTTGGTTTGTGGTGTCATGTCATAGCCATATTATGAAAGGTTCAAGTGCGCCACCTTGTGTCCTCAAGCGGAATTGTGCCAGTATTTTGGCAGGACTTCTACAGACATTTTAGGAACTCAGCCTTGCATAAGTCTTTGTAAGGATTTTTGTTGTTGTTTTTTGCCTTTCCAGGATTACAGCGTTCCTGAAATCAGCCTTTTCCCAGACGAAAATGCAGAAGGCAAGAAGGTCATATTCAGAGACACGTCAGAAGACTCCAGAATTTTTGGCTTCCCAGTCAGAGCAAACTCCATCATCATCAATGCTGGCCTGTGAGTGATCAGTGCAGCTTATTCCAAATTCCATTCTATTTGGGCTCGGTCGCAGTATTTATTTTTTAACATCATGTGTTTGATCTCCTCCAGATGGTTGGTGTTTGCAGAGCCCTTCTTTCAGGGTGTCCCGCGAGTGCTTGAAGTCGGGGGATTCCCCACCCCAGCTGCCTGGGGCGTCACACATCCGTATGTGGGCTCCCTACACCCGCTTAAAATAGTGAGCATCTCCTCCTCAGTCTACTGTCCTTTTGGACAATGATTCCACAGCATATCAGTAATAAAATGAGGTATATTAATACAAATGTTTTTTGTAGGGGGAACCTAGAGTGGAGAACCTTTATGAGACAAAAGTAAGTGTTTCATCAACTGCCATCTAATAAAGTAGTAATGTTTTTGATGTTCTTTATGGGATCAATGATAATTCATGTTTGATATAATTTGTTTTCAATAGATTGTGCTCTATGAAAAACCATATTTCACTGGCAAAAGCAGAGAAATCTACACCAGCATGAGAGATTTCCTGTCAAGAGTGGACAAGCAGCAATCATTGTTTATGTTCAGTGCAGGATCCCTTAAAGTTATTGGAGGCTGGTGAGTATTGAAAATATGTGTGTTTGATTGAGAATAAAGCGAGGAAGAGAACAAGAACTGATATATGTGACCCTGGACCACAAAACCAAAGTAGTAGTCTTAAGTAGCACGGGTATATTTGTAGCAATAGCCAACAATACATTGTATGGGTCAAAATTTGTATTTAAATCATTAGGATATTAAGTGAAGATTATGTTCCATGAATATATTTTGTAAATGTCTTACCGTCAATATATCAAAACTTAATTTTTGATTAGTTATATGCATTGCTAAGAACTTCATTTGGACAACTTTAAAGGCGATTTTCTCAATATTTTGATTTATTTTTTGCACCCTCAGATTCCAGATTTTCAAATAGTTGTATCTCAGCCAAATATTGTCCTATCCTAACAAACCATACATCAATGGAAAGCCTATTTATTCAGCAGAGTTTCTGCAGCTCTTAAAAATGTTAATTCCCGCTTTCACAAATGTGACCCTGGACCACAAAATGTATTATATTTGCAATAGCCAAAAATACATTGTATGGGTCAAAATTATTGATTTTTCTTTTATGCCAAAAATCATTAGGATATTAAGTAAAGATCATGTTCCATGAAGATATTTTGTAAATTTCCTACTGTAAATATATCAAAACTTAATTTTTGATTAGTTATATGCATTGCTAAGAACTTCATTTGGACAACTTTAAAGGCGATTTTCTCAATATTTTGATTTATTTTTTGCACCCTCAGATTCCAGATTTTCAAATAGTTGTATCTCAGCCAAATATTGTCCTATCCTAACAAACCATACATCAATGGAAAACTTAATTATTTAATAATTGACCCTTATGACTGGTTTTGTGGTCCAGGGTCACATATTTACTATGCATAGTATGCGGGACTGTATCTGACTTATTTTTGTTGTATTGCTCTCTATTCTGTTGTGCTCGACTTACTCGATCTGTCTTATAGCTGGGTCGGCTATGAGAAGGAGGGTTTCCGGGGTCACCAGTATCTTCTAGAGGAGGGAGAGTACCATGACTGGCGGGTGTGGGGAGGAGTGAACTCAGAGCTGCGCTCAGTCCGAGTCATCCAAGCTGTAAGACAAACACAAAATAAATTTGACTATTTTATATTATTTGTATATGATAAAATCTCACCAAGATTCATACTATTTAGTTTAAAAAAAATTTAAAAAGTATTTTCTTTATAAAAATGGAAATACCCTGATGTTAATAATACTAATAATAATTAAAAAAAAATAATATAATAAAAATTGAAAAGATTCATATATTTTATTATATTAATGTACTACTACTACTAATAATAATTTTAGTAATAGTAATACAATACATTTTTAAATATATTATTATATGTTTAAATAATTTATGTTATTATATTATTTAAATAATATATCATATATAATTAAATTTCTGTGACAAGCTATAACCATGTAAATGTCTATACTGAAAATTATAGAAAATATTAATATATTATATTGATATACTACTACTACTACTACTATTAATAATAATAATAATAACAACAACAGTAATACAATACATGTTTTAAAAATATATTTTAAATATAATTTCTGTGACTAACTATAAAATAATATAAATATCTATACTAAGAAATATACAAAAAATATATACATTTGATTGTATTAATATACTACTACTACTACTACTAAAAACATATGTGTTTTAAAATATTTTAAATAGAATTTCTGTAACTAGCTATAAATACACGTACATTGGTTTAAAAATGAAAATATTAATATATTTTATTAAATAAATAAATACAGTTATTTATTAATTTATTTATTTAAGCTTGCACAATATTTTGGTGTTTAGTGCACTTCATCATTAAACATTATTGTACACAAAATTAATAGATTAATTTTAAGTGTTCTTTTTTGGACTGTAATATCTGCTTCTTGTAGGACCTGTCTGAGCCCCTGCTGGTGTTATATGGGATGCCTGAAGAGGAGAAAGCAGAGAGTGAAGAGCCCACGTTTGAGGTGACAGAAGCTGTCGCAGATGTAGAGCTGTTTGGGTTCGGCATCAACACCCGCTCCATCCACGTGCTGAGTGGAGCGTATGTTCTGATCTCTCTGTCTCTCTTTAAGTGACCATAAATCTCTTCCACATACAATATCTGATAGTTATTGTCATAATGCAGTCTGGTAGATCGAGCCAAGTTTTAATAAGTATGTATATTTCTTCCTTTCCTCAGGTGGGTAGCCTACTCTCATGTGGATTTCTCAGGTAACCAGTACGTCTTGGAGAAAGGCTTCTACAACAACTGTGAAGACTGGGGCTCTGGAGACAACCGCATCTGCTCCATACAGCCCATCCTCGCAGTAAGTCAGAGGCATTTCATTATTCATTAATCTAATCCAAACAGTTTGTGCAAGGACTATTGACTCAAATTGTGTGTGGTTGAAAATGTTTTGCATAAAGAGTAAATATTAGAGAATATTGAGAGGCACATTCACTAAACAGTTACTCAACATTTGCATCTGGTAAATCATCGTAAATTCTTGTATATTATTTGATAACCACTTGCAATCCACTTCAACCAGTTAAATGTGCTGAACCTAGTATTAATGTATTTCATCAACATTAATTATTTCATGAATTCCTCTATGAATCTCCATTTAATAGTCTGTCCTTGATTTCACTAATGAGGTTGTTCTTGTGTATTTCAGGCACCTAGTGAAGAACCCAGCTTCAGAAATGAGGTAAGCTGAGTCTCTTGTGCTCACTGAGGCTTGCATTTAATTGAGCAAAAATACAGTAAAAAAGGTAATATTGTGAAATATTATTACAACTACAATAATATATTTTAGAATGTAATTCCTTTGGTGGAAAAGCTGAATGTTTTGTTTTTCCCTTTGCTGCAGGTGCTGCTCTACTCGGAGCCGGATTTCCAAGGCACATGTAGGGTTTGTCATCAGAACCAGGGCTGTTTGCCTGAAAGGCTCACTGTTAAGTCCTGCAGGGTGGTGGGAGGAAGGTTAGTGAGAAAATTTAAGGTGGGATAAAGATTTAGAGAATGCAGTATAGAGTGGCCACAAATTCACTATACTGTATTTTTTTGAGTGGCTTCTTTGTGACACTCTGAATTTGTATGCTGAATTTGTTGAATTTGTACTCTGTTCATTTCAGTTGGGTGCTTTATGGAGGAGAGAAATTCACAGGAAACATGTATGTTCTGTCTGAAGGAGATTATCCCAACCTGACCAGCATGGGCATCCCAACTGACTCGGGCATTCACTCTGTCAAAGCAGTTCCAATGGTGAGAAGAAACTGCTTTCTTACTAAATATATTTCTGGAAAAGAGGTGGACCGATGATCCAATGAGAAACCGATAGACAAGTGATTTTAACACATATATCTTTATTTTTTTTTATTTTTTTTGCCTGTTTGTTCTCTCTTTCAGACCTTTTCGGTGCCGTCAATCTCGCTCTTTGGACTGGAGTGCTTTGAGGGTCGGGAGGTCGCCATTGATACACAGATTTCCAACATGTGGGAGGAAGGATTTAATACACATTTCCTCTCTGTCAGGGTCAATAGTGGTTGGTGAGTTTGCATATTATTGGTTCATATTAGCAGTGGCGGCTCATCGGGGGAGGCAGGGGAGGCACAGCTTCCCCATAATTTTGAGGTGAAAATGGGAGGAGGACGATTTAATGTTAATAAAATTCACAATTCATTTCAGTTCATGTCTCAGAATGTGTATTTTTTGTTTGTAATTTCACAGTTGTAATAAAATAACGTGAAAGCGCCGCTTTTCTATCGCGAATGTGCCGAATCTGCTGATGTAATTACTAAAACCCACGAGCCGCCACTGCATATTAGTACATTTGTGGTTTCATGACTATTTTGTATGAAATTTTCTCATATATCAAAACCATGTCAATCTCTTTGCAGCTGGGTGTTATGTGAACATAGTAACTACAGAGGGCGCCAGTTCCTATTGGAGCCCATTGAAATCACAAACTGGCATAAATTCAGTTCTCTTTCCTGTATCGGCTCCTTGTATCCAGTCAGACAAGTTAGTATCACCTTCACATGACCAATTATTTGCACAAGATAACTTGAAAACAGCATTTCTTGTATGATTTTAATTGTATGTTTATATCCCTATAGAAACAAAGACTGTTCCGCATCAAAAATAAAGAGACGGGCCACTACATATCAGTGCAGGGGGGTGTTGAGGACATGAAGACGGGCCGTGTGGTCGTCACAGAGCAGGTGGAGGGAATGAGTGATTTTTGGCTTTACCAGGATGGACTCATCAAAAACAAGGTACTTTGCACACCATGAAGTGGATGAGTAATTATTGTTTCTAACTTCTTAAAGTCACCCCCTCTCAGATTGTTGAACATGTGCTCTCTTTGTGTCAGCTGGCTCGAACCATGAGTCTGCAGGTGATGGGTAATGTGGAGTCAGGTGCTAAGGTGGTGCTGTGGACTGAAACGCGTGTTCCAGTGCAGACGTGGAGCGCTCAGGTCAGCGGCACAATCTCCAGCGTCACCTTCCCTGGAATGGTGCTGGATATCAAGGGTGAGATTTAGTTTGGTGCTTTATGTACCAAGCACAAGCTTAACTACTGCCTGTTGTGACCCTTAATTTATTTTATTATTTATAATATTGCTATTTATTTGCTATTTATTATAAAAATATTTTTTATTACCATTCCTATTAATACATTAAAAATAACATTTTTGTTAAGAATGCAAAAATTTTAGAGTAGCTGATATCAATACAGGAGTGTCCAGCAGTGTGTCGTGCCATACTTCATCTAAATCTATCAAACAATGTTTTTCTGATCTTTATATACTTTTATATTTTTATATTTACTATACATGCAGTTTTTTGATAATTATGTTAGCTATCATTAAAGAGCGTTTGAGAAATACTCAAAAGTTTGGGGTCAATAATTTTTTTTTGTGAAAGAAATGAATACTTTTATCCAGCTACATTAAATCAATCAAAATTGTCAGTAGAGATGTAAACTTTGTTACAAAAAATAATAATTTCAAATAATAATTTTTTTATTACTGTCTATTCATCACAATTTCCACAGAAATATTACGCAGCACAACTGTTTTCGACTTTGAAAATAAGAAACGTTTCTTAAGTAGAAAATCAACCTATCAAAATGTTTTCTGAAGGATCATGTGACAAAGACTTGAGTAATTCCTGTTGAAAATTAAGCTTTGACATCACAGGAATGAATGACCGTTTAAAATATATTAAAATAGAAAACTTATTTTAAATTGTAATCCTATTTTACAATATTACTGTTTTTACTTTAATTTAAATATAAAATATCTAAATTTCTTTATGAATATGTGGATATAGACCTAAAATCACGATTTTGGCAACAAATGTCCATGTCCATGTTATTTGACAACTACTAAAGAAACAAAAAACATTCTCCAGCAATCTAATTTCTCTTTTTTACAGGGGGTAAGCAATACGACAAACAACATTTAGTGATTCGAGAAGAGAACGAGGAACATGCCAGCCAACAGTGGGAGCTGGAATTTGTTTGATCCCGCCCTCTCTCTCCTTCATCTGACCCCCTTCTCCTTCTGACTCCACCCACTTGTCCTGCCCCAACAATACAAACACTGTCTGTGATCTGATATAGGACACCATGAGGGCACCTCTGAGTCATCCTTAAGTACAATCAGAAGATGTTGGGCAGGAAAAGTTTCTCGTGTCAGTAGACTGTATGATAGATAAAATGGATCAATGTATTGTCATTTAAAAATGAGAGAGAAGCAGAGGTCAAATATCATTCAACATGCTAGTGTTCTTGAAACGTAAATCTCTCGCCTGTGATGTGACTTATTTGCACATAGTTTGAATAAAACATATTACCTACAGGTCATTTACACGCTAATGATGGTGCTGGTGGTTAAGTCACTCAAAAACTTTTTTTTCTGTTTTCCTATGCATCACATGAGAATCTAATCATCGTATATGAATCTGGCAACTTTCGAAGCATTCTTTCATTTCTGCTCATTTTATTTGTTTACAAGCTAATGTTATGTTTTATAAACATTTGACATACTGGGTATATGCTGGTATGTAAGCTTTAATATCAATGCGGATTGGATCCTGGCAGATTTCGGTGTGCCCTGTTGTTTTTAAAAGTGTGCTGATGTCAGTCAATAAAAAGTCACCATGTTTTTGGACAACCAGGAAACTTTATTATGTATTAATGTTATTTTCAAAGCACAGTGTGAAATATGTAACAGGGAGTGGCTTTAATTTTGTAATAAAACTGTAAAAAATCATGTCGGAATTCACACATTTTTGACTTCAGTGTGGGCTATTGATGTTTTAGTATCTGTGTTAATTTTTTATAATAGTTCATCAAAAACAACTTGTATCGTCGTATTTGTGTTATTGTGTAGTAGTGCTTGTTTGTTCATTTTAATAAGTTTCGGACTGGAGCGGCGAGGTCAAAAGTTGCATGGTTGCTGCGTGTAAGATGTCTGATAACAGCTGCTGATGAATGCCAAGTATGTAGATGCTTGTACTGATGCCATTTTGTTTGTTCAGGTCTACAAATCAAACGCCACACCTGATGATGTTGCTCTTTCAGGTGGAGCGTGGAGGTAAATTCTCGTGATATTTTCAACATTTGACTTGAGTTTATGTACACAGTCACATGCAAGTTCAAGTGCAAGCTCCACTAACGCCTTTGTTGACATTAACAACACGTTCACACATTTCTCAAATTACAACCTGTTTTATGCAGCGTTTAGCGACTAACATCGAACTCTGTTTAAATGTACATCTACTTATTCGAGAGTTCTCTTTCGAAGAATCTTTGCAATTCAGAGATGGTTGTTTTGGGGTGGAATCTAGTCAATTGATTCTTCCAGTTATGCAGGTTTTTAAAGTTCTTGTGTGTAGTGTCAAGGTTACACCCATGGGATATCTGATCTGATCTGATCTAAGGTATTGAGAGCTTGTTTGGTTTTAGACATTTTGTGCTTTTTGCAGCAGAGGAGCCCGAGAAATACGGCGTATGGACGCTATTTATTTCTCAACAACGATTTAAAACCTTGAGGTTTCATCGTGCACTATTTGAGGAGGACCAGGAGTCACCAAAAAAAAAAAAACCTTAAAAAAAAAAGCTGAAACTCGATCTCACCTGAGACTGAAATCTCATAACAGACACTTCAATTCTGAGTCTTCAGCAGGTAAACCACTTTAACTAATCATCACCACTATCTGAGTAGTCTTTTTTCAAGTAGGTAAACATTTTTTAAACTAAAATTTCCTCTGAACATATTTGCTTTCCTCTTTTTGTCAGAAGGATCATAGCTTATTTCAATTAAATTTGCACTGATATTTTAAGTGAGAATGAAGTTCATTTCATTGTTTATTAATTTCTCTATTTTTGCTAAAAGAAATAAATAAATGTATTTATTTACAGTATTTTTGAAGAACATCATTTTTGTATTAGTTTTTTTCATATACACTGTAAAAATGATCAAACTTGTAGTTAAAACAAAGATTATTGGAGTACATTTTAAAATAAAATATTTTTTTCAGTCTTTAAAATGTCATGTATAATTCATTGTTACTTTGAAAGTAACTGCGGAAATTTACTACTGAAAATTGTTTCTACACCATTTTTTTTTTCAGTGCTGCTTGTGCATAACTTCCTTTTACACTGACAAGTGCTGTCATGGAGACAGAAGCTAAGTCACAGGAAACATCTCCACTTATGGTGAATTATGTTGAATGAATCTGTACATTTTTCTCTGCATCACTTTTTGTGTTGTACTTCGGTCCCATTGTTTGTCACTAAATCTCTTCTAAATCAGGACTCTTTTCTTCGACATTCTCCATCCTCCCCTACATTGCCTATTTTTTTTTTTTTTTTTTTCATCCCCCAGTCTGAAAAAATCACTTCAAATTAACATGTTGGACCACTTTCTACCAATTTTTCCCAAGATAATAAAAAAATAAAAAAATAAAAAAATAAATAAAGATTAAAATCCATGTGATTAGCTTTAATCTCTGAAGAGAAATGTTTCGCCCCCACATGAAATATCCATTCACATAAATTGAAATGACTAGATTTCACCCAAGAAAATGTGCAGAGCAATGGTAAATGTGACCGCATTTTTAGAATGTTCCTTCCTATGTCAGCAGTAGACAGCAAGGTAGCTTACTAAAATGTGGAACAGAGCTAAACATAGTTAAACAGGCTTTGTGTCTAAATCATTTATACAACTGCCTCTTTTACTTACTGTAGCTGTTTTCCTCACTTTGAAAATTGGTTCTGAATTGGTTTATTGCCCTCTTTAGCCTGCTCAACAATACATAAAAACAAGTAAAACACTGCAGTCTGTATAACCAGACCTACACTCCTGCCAACTCATGTTGTAAGTAGCAGGATAGACCTACAAGAGAAGCTCACAGTCTGAAGGCATGTGGTGGGGCACCCTGGGGTCTGTGCGGCCCTTCCCAAATTTTCGTCCCGAGAGAGATGTTACAGTCCTTCACACTGCACTGGAGAAGAAAGGTACAGCTATATAAATGCTCATGGGGCATGATTGTGGTAGTAAAAGTCAATCTGCTAGTATTCTTTCATACTTAATTGTTGTTATTTCAAACTACCATATCTTTCTGTTAAAGATGTGAGCACAATTGTGAGAATACTAACTAATCGTAGTAATGCTCAGAGACGATCTCTTGCCCTGGCGTACAAGAATTTCTCACAAAAGGTAAATCAGAAACAAATTCATCTCCAAATCATCACAAGCTAGTCTGTCTGTGTGTGGCGGTCAGGTTGTGTTTTTTAGAGGCCAACTATAAGAAGTGACCAAATGTCCCCCACAAGGATAGTAAAAATTTATATCACATATAGTTCCCATCAGGAAAATGGCCTAATAAACATACTAAACACCTTAAATAATGTCTTAATGGACATCTAAAAATAAAGAAAGGCTTGTGAGGATTTTTTTTTAGGTTTAGAGGATATAAAATATCATTAACTCAGTATAAAATCAATAAAAGTCAATGGATAATCCTTATCATGATACAAAAATGTGTGTGACAACAGTGGATTGTGTGTGTGTGCTACAGGAATTGGACGCAAGTCTCAAGAAGGTTCTTTCTGGTGATCTGCAGTCTCTGATACTTGGACTGATGATGATACCAGAGCAGTTTGAGGCCCATCGCTTACGCAAAGCCATGGAGGTTTGGCATTAATCACTAGGATAGTGCTAGTTCTATTGTGCTATGAGTGTGTGTGTGTGTGTGTGTGATTATCAGCATACATTTAATTATAGTTCAATATCCATTCAGACTGTATTAATTGTTTTGTGTGTTCAGGGTGCTGGTACAGATGAAGAAACTCTTTTAGAGATTCTGTGCACTAGGACGCCACAGCAGCTCTCTGACATCAGGGCTGCATACAGTCAAGGTGCTTTAGGAATTCTTTTCAAAATGGAAAAATGTTGAACATTTTAATTTAATTAATGCAATTAAATGCCTCTAAATTTTTTGGAACGTCTCACTTTTAACCCTGTGCATACTGAAACCTTTGCATATTGTCATAGGGTTAAAAAGCTGTATTGTCAAAAAAAGTTTTTGGAATGATGATCACTCAACATGAGCACTAAATATTTACAAAGAATTGTGCTCATATATGACACTAATTACTTATTGATTATTGGTGATTTTTCACTGTCAAGCAACACAACAATGCTTTGGACAACAAGGCATTGCCATTTTTGTGAAAACTTTTAGTTATAATTAAAACAAGGAATATCAGTGTATTTTTATTATTAGGATGAGATAAGATTTAATGTTTATTTTATATTTATATATAACAATACACTACCTTTTAAAAGTCTGTAAATTTTTTCAATTAAAATGTTTTTAAAGAGTCTTGCTCATCAAAATTGCATTTATTGATACAAAATACAGAGAATTCTTTAATGAATAAAAGGTTCAAAACATCAGCTTTTTTTTTTAAATATATTTTTTTGTAACAATGTAAAAGTCTTTCCTGTCACTTTTAATTTAATGCATCTTTTTTTGAATAAAATTAATTTGTTTAAAAAATAAATCTTACTGATGCCAAACTTTTAAACACTAGTGCATATATCATCACTATAATATTTAATTCAGTAAGAATTGAATATTAGTGATAACTGCATACATTTTCTATCAGTCTGTGTTTGAATGTTTCAACATTGTCACTTTAACAGACTATAAGCGGGATTTGGAGAAAGACTTGATAAGTGAAAGCAGTGGAGATTTTTCAAAGCTCATTGAGGCATTGTTGAAGGTAAGAAGTGTGATGCCTCCTGTCCTGAATCTCGCAGTTAAATATTTATCACCAAAACCAATTTTACTGTGTTGATACATCATCAGTATGTCAATATCTTGTGCATGCTATGCGAGTAATCATGCTCATTCTCTCTGTTTCTTTCTCTCTCTTTCTTATCAGAAAGAGAACGGGCCAGGAATTATTGACCAGGATATAGCAGTGAGTCCAGATTTGTAATTTTAGGATGAATTGTTCCTTTAAAAGATTTCAAGTGCTCTCAAGTCACCCTGCACTCCCAGGACTGCTTTCATGTCATATTAAGAGACTTAGTTAATGAAGGTTTAACTGTGAAACCTATGGTGCTAAGGGCACTGCAACTGCCCCTACTGAGACCTCTAGATGACCTCGGAAGCAGGATCCGGTTGTAGGAATTTCAGCTCAGTTAGATCACAGGGTGACAGATATACAAACCTTTCTTAGAATTGAACTCGGATAAGATGCATATTTCATATACCTGATTGAATTTTGTGATTGAAATCAGTATATTTTTATTTTGTTTTCCAGACTTTATCTGAGGAGCTGAAAAACAAGAAACCTGCAGCTGATATTTGGATCAAAATACTCACCACAAGAAACCCAGACCATCTCAGAATTGGTGAGTTGCAAGTGTTTGTATGTGTGTTTCAGATCTAGCTATAATTTCAGGGACAAAATTGTTGGGAAATGTCTTCAGAAGATGTGGAAACCCGTTCCTTATGGACTTTTAATCAACAAGAAAAGTGTTCATATAGACACTAACTAACATTTAGGGTATTTCAAAATTTGGTAGCTCATACTTCTGATGAAATTACTGTGCATGAGATGTGTCAGATAGTTTCATTATTACTGTTTTATATCTATTGGTGTTTGGAAAGGTTGTTGTTTCCTGTATCCTTGGTAGAGGTAATTACTTATGTAAAGTTATTGACACATTTCTAACATGCAAATCCTTGGAACATATCCATCTGTACTATTTAAGCCTTCTTGTATGGTATTTGTAAGGTTGACAACGACAAATATTTCAAATGTGTGTGAATAGTAATGTTATTTCTACTTCAGTGCTGGAAAAACTGGAGTTTGAGAAAGGCCAGACAGTGGAGGACGCTTTAGAGGGACATTTTAAAGGAGTCCTCTCTGGAGACCTGAAAAAGGGCTTAAAGACTCTAGGTAAAACTTGTTTATGTGTGTTTGAGGATGTATTAATGTGTGTGTGCTCAATGTGTAATGATCAATTAATATAAATCCACAAAGCATTTGCAATTTATCTCTTTTCTTTTTCTCATCAGTACGATGTATACAGAACCAGTATTTATTCTTGGCACAACGGATCCAAACTATGAAAGTACGTTTTTTTTTTTTTTAGTTTTACAGATATCTTAATAAATGTCATTTCAAAAAAGCCAAGTATTCATTTATGCTACTACTAAATTATCTACTTTAAAACTTCTGTGTGCATGATCAGGTTTAGCCAGCATTTTAGGCACCAAATGTCCCAACTAAGAGTAAAGTAAAACCTAAAATCATCTATATGTTGGGCCTAAAATACAAAAAGGTTTATTTGAGGGTTCGGTATAGGTTAGTGGATAGAAAATATCATTAGCTCAATTTAAAAACAACAGAAGTCTCAGTCATCATAGAAAATGTTGTGTAAGTGTGCACACAGTTACAGTACTAGTATAAACTTACTAGTACAAACATTGTTTTGCATGGCAGGTATGTATCGATGAAAATATATTTATTTAAGTTATTTCCTGAAATACAATATGCTAAATCCATGCAAAGCACTTGCAAATGCAAAACAGCAAGTTATTTTAAACAACTTTACACTGATAATGAGATCACTGCTTGTTGTATCATGCTCAGTTGTCTTTGTTTTTATTTTTGCTTTGAACCAGCTATAGATATGTGTTGACCGATACTCTGTCCTGTACTCTGTAGGCACCGGTGGTCCAGGGTGTGATGGTGGCTCATAGTGAGGAGGATCTACTGAGAGTTAGAGTGGCATACCTTCAGTCAACAGGAACTTCACTGTACACAGCCTTACAGGTCTCCACACACACACACACACACACACACACACACACACACATATAGAGATCTTTATAACCAGTCTTCAACATCATTTCACCAACATGAATTTTTTGTTTTCTTGTTTTTTCTCAATAGAAGCAGTTTAAAGGTGAACTCCAGCAGGGTTTGCTGGCTATATGCCGTGCAGAAGATTAGAAGAAATGCTGTGTATGACACAAATGATAAACATTTATGTGCACACAGTGAAAGCATTCCATTCATTTTAATTGCTATTAAACAAAAGCTTTGTGTCTGAAAATAAATAAATTCAGCACTGTCCTTTATGAATCCCTATGGAAGGCAATATAGTTTTAATAATACAATTTTCAACTTTTAAAATACAATTTTCAACTTTTTATGTCATTTATGACTTTTTTTTCATGACTTTTTCATTTCAGAATTTTGACTTCTATGTCATAATTATGATTTACCAAAGCATGACTTTTTTTCTTATGTGGCGGAAATGGGCTTCCATAGGAATCGCCTGAAATCTCTGGTTTATTGACTTATGTTATTGACCATAAGAGTTTTTAAAGGATAAAAAGTTAAAACACTTTTATCATCAGTATATGTACTTTCTCTTCAGTATCAGACTACCACATGTGTGTGTGTATATATATATATATATATATAGTACTGTCAAGCGATTAATCGCATCCAAAATAAAAGTTTTTGTTTACATAATATACAGTGCAAAGCATAAATGAGTACACCCCCTCTAAAACTTAACAAATTCAGAAATTACTCTTTACTTACAAGACATGTTAGGGTTCTTTGGAGATGTAATGTTCCAACAAGCCTGCTTGATCAATTACCAAAGAAGAATACCAAAATTATTCAGCAAAATAAGATTCTTATCAAA
>NW_015645538.1:3191045-3198989 GCF_001515625.1 Sinocyclocheilus rhinocerous
AAGGAGGTCGTCCTCCAGGAGTTAAACAGCACAGATGTGAAAATTTGTCATGCACTTGTACACTCCGTGCCAAGAAGTGTCAGAGCAGTGTACTTAGTCATGGAGGACATACTAAGTACTAGAATATTATACATTTTCTGAATTAAATCTCGGGTGTACTCATTTCTGCAATCCTTCATTTAAACAAAATTGGCTAATTTACTTATCTTACAGAAAATATTGGCATATATTTTGTTGTTTTTAAGTATATGTTTACTATGTTTCATTTTGCCATCTTTCCATGAATTATATTAGTGATCATTAAGAAAATACATCTTTTATATTTATTCAGAGGGGTATTTATTCAAATGTACTCATTTATGCTGTGCACTGTATATGTATGTGTACTACTGTGTATATTTACTATGTATATATAAATACACACACATACATTATATTATATATATATATATAGTATTATTTTGAAAATATTCACGTTTATATATTTATATTCTTATATTTTATATTATATATAAATATATTTAATACATAAACACAATTTTTCTTAAATATATACATGCATATGTTTGTATTTATATATACATAATATACACAAACAAACACTTTTCTTTTGGATGCGATTCATCACGATTCATTGTTTGACAGCAGTAATATATAGGCCTATATATGTATATCATTGTTTTTGATCATCATATTTTTGTGAGCAGAAAAATACATATGCACCTCCTCTTCAGTATTAGACTAGTAAACTTACTGACCCAGGAACATTAAGTCAACTAGATTATTTGACATTCTGATCTTGTAGATCAGGGGTGTCAAACTCAGTTCCTGGAGGGCCATAGCCCTGCAGAGTTTAATTCCAACCCTGCTCCAACACACAAAACATCGTTTTCAAATAAGCCTTTAGGACTTGATTAGCTGGATCAGGTGTGTTTAATTAGGGTTGCATGTAAACTCTGCAGGGTTCCGGCCCTCCAGGAACTGAGTTTGACAACCCTGTTGTAGATTGTAGCTTTTGTTTGATTCTTAGCCAAAGGTTTAAATAAAGTTTTCCCAGGATGTTATGAGATCATAAACTGAGTAAAAGGAAATGACTGACTTTGCTTAACCTATTTTAGTCCAGAAAAAGCTCACTTACTAAACCATAAATACATTAACCGTCACATTACAATGAAAATGTGCACTAGTCTTAACTATGAAAAACACATACAATCAACAGATTTTTTTTTTTTCTTTTTTAAAGTCTTTATTTTAAACTATACATTTTTCATTTCAAATTTTTGTTGCATTTTTAAGGAAGTCCACATCTGTGATGCATCAAGCACTTGAATGAAGCCTGAAGCCACTTTATATGTACATTATTTCATGGTCTTGTTGGCTGCACTTCTTGCTCCAACTCATTCATTGAAAAAAAATGTAATTAACAAACAAATTTCATAAATTCATGCATAGAGATAATTTCTAATAATAATAGCTAATTTCTAATTTCAAGCATTTAAGCATGAGCAGTTAAGTTTGTGTAATTATAACAAACATTCAATAGTCATTTATATACTCGTTATATATATATAGAGAGAGAGAGAGAGAGAGAGAGAGTCTATACTTTACCTTCATATATTACTTATATACTCAGGGACGCGGGAAGTAGGGGTGCTGAGGGGGCTGAAGCACCCCCTGTTTTCACATGGTTGCAAATGCAACGCCAAATTTGTTCATTTAAATTTATTCAGTTTTAGCATTTAATAATTTATTTGTAATGATCTCTGAAATGTAATTTGTAAGTACAACACCAGCCCCAGCACGAGCACCGACGTAAGTGAACAAGCCCCCCACCCCCCTTTCACCCAACACGGACACACACAGCACCCACAACTGAAAACATCTTCCCACGCCCCTGTATATACTACAGTTCTTTGTAAAACAGTCAGGCTTAGCTTTAGCCCAGGGCTGAATCAGGTAATGCTCAATTCAACATCATATACAGCAGGATGGATAGAGTATAGCTGATGACGGTAACTGTCAGTGAGTCGCTGGATGATGTAGTCATCCAAATTGAGGTCTGTCCTTCTGTTGTCACGATGGTATTCACTGCCATCAAGGTATTTGTCATTGTGGTCATATCAGTCATGTTGCTTGAAAATTCAGTCGTTTGAATCATGGTGGGCTGATCTGAAGATGGAGACATTGTGGTTGGCTGATCTGATGAAGTTGTCACAATTTCCTGCAAAGTTGTCAGAGTGGGTTGAGTTGTATCTGAAGTATTTATTCTGGTTATTATGGGTGAAGTAGTATAAATTGTTGGAACAGTGGGTTGAGCTGTAGTTGTAGTTGTAGAATCTACAGTGGTTGGATCTGTTCTTGTAACTAAAGTCGCATCAATTGTTGACAGAAAAGTTGAAGCTGTATTTGAAGTATCATCAGTTGTTGCCACACCGGTTGTCACTGTCACATTAGTCTAGGGAACAATTGAAAAGCTTATTAACTAATGCCAATTTTAGATGTTAAAAATAAACCACAATAGAGTGTTTGTTCCTCAGATTTCATTGCTGTGAAACTTCCCCTTCCCTATAACTGTTCTCAATATTGTAGTATAATTATTGTAAATATAAAGTGAGAAATAATTTCCTTAATATTTTTCCAGTCATCCAGTAAAAACATCCGAATATCTTTAAAACATGATACATTCACTTGAGAAGCAGAACATAAGTCCATTTTTTCTTACTCCATTGACTCAATCCATTGTTTAAAGCATAAATGTCACTGTTTTGTTAGGGGTTTTTTGTGCTTAAAACAAGAAATAAAAAAAATAGATAGATTTTCTGATAACAATTCTTATTGAAACAATTTAGCATGTCAAATATTTTTGTTTTCTTTTTGTATGATTTGTAGACATTTTTTACTGGGAAAAACAGAAAAACTACAGATTTTTTTTCTGTATATTTTTCTTAGTCCACTGACAAAGAGTTTTTTTCCCCTTGTTTTAAGCATAAATGTCACTACATTTTGTTAGATTTCTGGTTAAAACAAGAAATAAAAAATAATTCAAGATGAATCCTCTAAAAACAGGTCTTATTAAATCCTTCCAAGGTTTGGACATTTTTTCAATGGAAAACAGTGTTATATTCACACTGTTATATTATATTATATTATATTGTATTGTATTGTATTGTATTGTATTGTATTGTAAGATGACAACATTATGGAGTGTGAATATAAAATACACAAGTTATTGATGGATGTATGTGTATTTACCTGAGCCTGGGAGACCAGCAGAGCCAACATCCAGAATCGTGTGATCAGGCACTTCATGATGGAGAGAAAACGGTAAAAGATGCCACAGAGAATGAGATTTGCTTCGAATACAATGTCAAACTGCGACCAATCCAACAGGTGCTCACAGTGTGGCCCGTGGCCCTCCTCCGCTCTTATATAGGGCTCATCTATGAGCTGTAATTATGTCATGTTCTCATGGTCAGACACAGGTGTGGATTAGATTAGTGAAAACAGCCACTCCCTGGTCCAGGATGAAGGTGGCATTTGTTCTGGGTTGTGTGCCCAGCTTCTATTGACTTTATGATGTTACTGTTTTATGGATTTTTACTGGTTAACCTTTTTCCTGTAAACAGAAACCAAACGATTGTCCTCTTTGCCTCTCACATTGTGTGGTAATATATGTCATCTTTTTATTTAGATTCAATGTGTTAACAGATCATTGAAATGCGAATGTATTGATGTTATAGTTATACAGTATAGTTTCCCAATTTTCTCATTATTTAACCATTTGATGATGAGAGTTTTTTTTTCCTCTCTATTTTCCAGTTATACTGTAACAAACTGTTATGAGCAGCTGCTGAACTTTAAGGGTCTAGTCATATATCCTTTTGCTTGCTTGTTCCTCTGGATCATGTGACCATGAGGAAAAACATGTAAAAATTATTCCAATAATGCTCTCAATAAAGATATAGTATCATTTAAACTCACAACTCAAGTGGAACTTGTATAAACTTTATTAGCCTTACATGCTGTTCATTGGTTTTAGAGTAGCTTCTGTTTTCTTCTTCCTGATTTTTTTTTTTTCCTCATCAAAACTGTTTGTTTCCTCTATTGGCAATGTAGGTCACACTGATTTGAAGAGTGATTTATTTAATAATATTAATAATAAAGGATAATGTGTATGGATGCTCCTCAACAGGCCTCTGTACTCTTGACACATTTGTGGTTTTGAAGGGCTGTTGAATTCAGGGTGCAGAAATGTGTTTGATTTATAATGTTATAATGTTTTATTTCATCAAACAGAACAAAACGCCATATTAGGTTTTTGTCAGTAATAGTGGTGGAAAGAGTACTAAGAAATTGTACTTAAGTAAAAGTATTGCTACTTAAGGAATAATTTACTTGAGTACAAGTAAAAGTACTGAAAAATAATATGACTTGAGTAAGGGTAAAAAAGTAGCTTGCTGAAAAACTACTCAAGTTACTGCGTTACAAAGTACTTAAGTATTATTTTTCTATTTTTACCCAAAATGAGACGATGTGAGCATTATGGAGCAGGGTTAACCCTAACACTCATGTACTGTAATGTCTGTTTCACAAGTGAGACCCAGGAAATCCCTTATATGGACAAATGCATCAGATATCACTACAGCTGCATAACATGCAGATAGAGATGCTTTGACTGAGGAAACGTGGAAGACAATAAACACACAATTGCAATGCAACGCTAATTGACATAGCTTGTATCACAGTATAGAATTTTATAAAAAAATATTTTCTGTCTCAATGTGATAAGAAGCAACATTGAACCACAGAAGCTAACTGTTTCAAACACGACTGATGTTATATAGTGATTTTGGAGCAAAACATGATACTAGTCTCTATGTTAAGAAAACATACTATCCCTGTTGCCAGGAGCAACTGTTTTATAACTAATTTTGAAAAGTACATTCACAAATAAGAACAAGTGAGGGTTTAAAAGAAAAGAAAGGGTTTAAAATAGTGTGAATTGAAATGTGCCAGTAAAAAATAATGTGGGGTGTGGGTAAGGTTGTGCATCGTTTGAATTTTAATGATTCAAATTCTTGTCAATTCCTAATTTTGATTCCAATAAGGTAATAATAATAATAATAAATAATTTTTTTAAAATCTTAGATATCATTCACATTTATTCTAACTCTTGCCCTTGTTAGCTGAATACTATGAATGAAAGTCAACAGGCTAAAGAACACTTACACAAGGATGTGTATGCAGCAGAGAAAACAGCCCGTGAGTGCACTGCATTATTCATATACTATATTTATTACGAAATGACCTGAAATTACCTTTTTTTTTGGTTACAGCAATAGCAGGATGCCTCTGTCCATATTAGGGATTTCCTGCACGTCATAAGTTATTATATATTAATTCTACTGGGCCATTTTGGACTTTATGTGTGACTGAGCACCCTCCAGCTTCGAGTATGAATGAAACACGCACTGCATGAGAGTGCTCAGCGCTCAGTAATGTTCACATCGTCTCGTTTTGGATATGAATAAATCGTCTGGTCACATACATTGACTATCTTGTTTCTTCGCCCATGTGCTCACACATCCAAAGCGCACACACAGAAAAAAAAGTGATTTTAAATACATCTGATTGACAGATAAATCATGGTTGATCTATCAGCTAGATGCACGTAAAATGCATGAGCTCTTATTACAATGTTGTTGTTAATGTTGAGGTCATTTTAGCTTTGTACATTTAGTTTAACTGCACTGTTAAAGAGGGCGATTTTTACCATCCAACTGAACTGTGTGCATGTATTTTAGACACTTACATTGTTCTTGCTCCATCCATGCAATAACTGCGTCCTTCTATCAACCGAGTTTTCTATTTACTTATACTGCTGTGTGCTCTGGTATAATGTCCACGGTATGACCCCTTTCAGGAGCTGACAAAATGAAGATTTAAAATCAGAGCATAGCTCACATTAACTAAAATACTGAAATGCTAATGATGCTGATTCAAAACGACAATGCCGGTGATTGACAGTTAAAGCATAGCGCGGTTTGAACGAATAGTGGACTCTGTGCTATGAGCTGGCTCTGGGGAGTTTTGCAACACACATTTGTCGTGCAACATGGTTTTTGGCACTTCAGGCTACCAACACTATTTGCATAACTAATCATTATTCTTCTCATCCCAACTGAGATGCACTGAGCTGAGCTACTGTGTGAATGAGTTCACGTGTAAGAGTATCTCTTATGGCAAGCTATTAATGCTCACCATGGTCAGCCTACTTCATGTGATTGATGCGGCGCTTTTGCTACCAACACTCGCTTCACATGACTGGCTGCATTATGTGACTGCAGCATACATTATTGTGCACTAGAGATGTTGGGTGCTTCATGCTACCAAGCAGTGGTTTGCATGACTAATTACTCTGTTCTTTTCAGCTCCGCTGTTGCATTGAGCTGGACCCGTGTATGAATGTGGGCAACCTACAAGTGAGTTTGCCTCTCTATCAGCTGTTCCGCCACTTGTTGCATTTCGGACTGATTTTGACTGTTCTCCGTGCCTTAGCTTTGGAGATCGAGAGGATAGCCCTAAAGCCATTGGTGCAGGGTCTATGTTGACATCCAAGTCCCCACTCTGTGGTTGGTGCTGGCATGCCTGATTTTAGTATCTGTTCCTGTTTCAGAGGTTTTTCCCGCAACTCAGGTGTCTCGGGGCCTCATGAGGGAGGATCAGGCTGTTGTATGGTTACACCATCCAGCTTCTATGGGTTGATTGGATTTGCGTCACCTAACCTTGTGCTTGGAGTAAGCAATTTCAAGATGCTGACGCAGAAGTTCATCCTGTCTCTATCTGAACCGGAGATTGGTTTGTGACCATCGATCTAAGGATGCGTACTTCTGCATCCAGATCGTCAAGAGACACAGGAAGTTCCTCAGGTTTGCTTTTGGAATAAAGCTTGCCAATACTGTATTCTTCCATTGAACTGGCCTCGAACGCAAGGTGAATGGATGCGTCTCTGGCCCTGTTGTGGCAGGGTGTCTGAGTTTTGAGTTACCTTGACGATTGGCTGATATTAGCTCAATCACAAAAACTGTTTGGAGCAGCGTTTCTGGCACTCAAACTGTTCTTACCCAATTGAGTGGTTGTCACATTAGGTCAAGGACTGACAACACGGCTGTGGTCTCATACATGGATTGTCAGAGAGGATTACGCTCTCGCCCAGTGTGCAGGTTGGTGAGATGTGTTCTTCTTTGGACACAGACCAGGTTCCTGTCGATCAGAGCAGTTCATGTCCCGAGGTTTGGCCGAGCGGAAGTGGATTTGTTTGCTTAGAGCATGCGCTTTGCCCGCTCTGGTTTCCTTGTCTCCTCGATGCTGACGCAGAAGTTCATCCTGTCTCTATCTGAACCCGAGATTGGTTTGTGACCATCGATCTAAGGATGCGTACTTCTGCATCCAGATCGTCAAGAGACACAGGAAGTTCCTCAGGTTTGCTTTTGGAATAAAGCTTGCCAATACTGTATTCTTCCATTGAACTGGCCTCGAACGCAAGGTGAATGGATGCGTCTCTGGCCCTGTTGTGGCAGGGTGTCTGAGTTTTGAGTTACCTTGACGATTGGCTGATATTAGCTCAATCACACAAACTGTTTGGAGCAGCGTTTCTGGCACTCAAACCGTTCTTACCCAATTGAGTGGTTGTCACATTAGGTCAAGGACTGACAACATGGCTGTGGTCTCATATATGGATTGTCAGAGAGGATTACGCTCTCGCCCAGTGTGCAGGTTGGTGAGATGTGTTCTTCTTTGGACACAGACAAGGTTCCTGTCGATCAGAGCAGTTCATGTCCCGGGTCACTTGAACTCAGGAGTGGACTTACTCTTGAGACAGAGTTTGGAGGCTGGAGAATGGAGATTGCACCCTCAGGTGGTGAGTCTCATATGGCAGAGGTT
>NW_015645538.1:3199360-3201684 GCF_001515625.1 Sinocyclocheilus rhinocerous
ATGAAGTTATGGAACCATTTGCATATTCAGCAGATCTACCGCCTGAAGGAAACATCAGATTCTTAGTTCAAACACACCTTTGTAAAAAGGTGCAAATGATACCTAATGTATCAATTAATAAGACTAAGTTTGAATACTTGCACGTCTCGTCTGTCTGAAAGAAGGCTTGATGCAGTCCAAGGTTTAAGCTGATCTTTGCTGAAGTTGGTTGATGAAAAAGAGCCAGTTTTCGTCAGAGAATCTTGATGAATGGAAAAGTCAAGGCCGAAGCCTGGCACGTACTGAAGGATGTCCTGGAGCGTTGTAGCTCACATCTTTTCAGAATTCAAACAAACCACCGACTCTGGGATCGTGGAGTTTTTCTTTTGCTATTTGAGCAAATGGGAATGCAAAAAATATATTTGTGGTACTCTCCCATTCACTGCTATTCAAGTTAACCCAACTATGACGACTTCCGCTGCTGAGAAGCCCGGAAATGTGAAAAAGGTCCATTAGTTACTTTCCACCTCTAGTCAGTAAGTGTTTAACATGGTATTCAGACCTCATGCTTGGAAATAATTCACATGTAGGTATTAAGTCAATACCATGTTATGACACACCCACCCACACACACACATATATATATATATATAAAAAAAAAATTTTTATGTGCTAAATATAATGTAATCATCATCGTTCAAACATTTGAAGGAGTTTTAGTGGCTATACTGTAGAACAGCGTTTTATAAAACAACCAAGGCACTTCAACAAAAACCCTTTATTTTTTGGAAAACACAGTGATCAAATTTAGAGAACAGCAATGATTGTAGAACAAAGAAAGATTACAACTAAAATTTCTGAAGGTTACAGTAGTCAAATTAGTAGGAAGTGTTCAGGCCTTAACTTTGAATGACTTCAGGATCTGCGGCTGCAGGATATCACTAGTCTCTCACACTGCTCTGGTGTGATCTTGGTCCACTCTTCTTCCACAGTTCGGTGACTACAGTGGGTTTCTTAGCAATAACTTTGGATTTTCCAGAGATTTCAGTCGGGTTTAGTTCAGAACTCTGGCCCATCCATTTCATTATTTCAATGTTTTTAGCTTCAAGGAACTGCTTTAGCTGTTTTGCTGTGTGACGGGGCAGTGTCCTGCCTGAAAATTGCTGGCTAATTGGGCAATGAACGCTGAGAAGAAACCGCATATCGCTGCAGGATGTTCTGATACATATTTGCATTTACTCAACTCCTGCTGCAGAATAAATCCCCCAAACAATGACATTTCCTCATCCACCTTCTTCTTTACACACTATTGATTCAGTCATTCCCCAGTTTGACGACAGACATAATGTTTCCCATTGGACCCAATAAATTAAACTTGCTTTCATCACTAAAGTGAACTTTGGACCAGTTCTTCTCTCTCCACACAACATGCTCCTCAGCAAAGGTTAGTGTAGCCTTTTGATTCTTTCTGCTGATGGAAGGTTTGGTCATTGCTGAATGGACTTTCAGTCCAAATTGTCTTAAACTTCGAGACACTGTATATCCTGTTCAGCGCTGAACTTGCGAGCAATTCCAACTGTAGTGTTGAACCGCTTACCCATTGAGATTCTCTGCATTATCCTGTCCTTTCGTGCATTTGTCTTTTGTGGACAACCAGTCTTTTTGGGGGTCTTGAATGAGTTAGTGGCATTGTAAAGAAGCAATATTCTAGAAATCACAGATTTGGAATGACCAACTTCTCTTGCTATGGCTGCTGTTGGCCTTCATCTGATAATTAGCTAAATTAGCACCAGATGACAGATTAACAACACTAACTGGGAGGTATCTGAAAGTGTTCTCTAATTTTGTTCAGAAGTTTTTAGACTGTGCTTAAGAATATATTTAACCGAAACATGCTTAAAAACTGTGCTTTTACTCCTATTAGGATAACTTCAAATAAGTGACCTCAAAATTTTGGAAATTGTAGGTAAAACATCAAAATTTGTTTATATTTACAAAATACATTTAACCTGGTAGGTGAAAAAATTGGAAATCTTTTCTTTGTACTTTTGTCAATGCATAAATGTTTAAAGGGAATTAACAACTCAGATTCTTGATTTCACTGCATTTTACAAAATGTCCTAACTTTTTTGGAATTGGGATTGTACACAAGTACAAATGCACTCATTTTATTAATAAGTTCCTTAAATACTTTTTATAAAACATTACAATTCTGCTGTAAATCTGTCCATTTTAGGTTTAGAGACCATCTGTCCATTATACAGTACCGCCGCTCCCTATACGCAGAGTACGCAGTTTGCGTAGGGCACCAACTCCCAGGGGGGGGGCACCACCCCAGTTGCTCA
>NW_015645538.1:3201754-3203623 GCF_001515625.1 Sinocyclocheilus rhinocerous
AATCGACACAAATCGTGCGTGTTGCCAATGGAGACAAGACGCTGTGGTGGTGATTAAACGATTAAAACTAATTTTGTACCGCAACGTACAGGGTCCTGCAAGCCATCTGTGGGAGAAAAAGACAAGACCCGCAAATCCGTGGCCACAGAACAGCAGAATATGAACATTGCGCAAAGTCTCTCGCCAAGCCTTTTCCTCCTGTAGAAAAACAAACACTTAACATGGCTGAATGTATTAAGATGCTATTAAAATATCAAATTCAATATACAGTTTATTAATATACATAAATATATTCATTTTAAGTAATCATTCAATAAAGAGATCGATAAACGAGCGAGTCAGTCAGCCAGTAAAACGAAAATTGGCCGTTAATTTTAAAATTCTGCGAGCGCGCGGCTCTCTGTGAAAGACATGTGAAAGCGCGTGCTGGAGAAGCGCGTGCAGATCAGAGGCGCGCAGTAAATGAAGTTTATAAAACATTACAATTCTGCTGTAAATCTGTCCATTTTAGGTTTAGAGACCATCTGTCCATTATACAGTACCGCCGCTCCCTATACGCAGAGTACGCAGTTTGCGTAGGGCACCAACTCGAAAGCGCGTGCTGGAGAAGCGCGTGCAGATCAGAGGCGCGCAGTAAATGAAGATTAAACAAATACACGAATTTATGATTTATGTTATCACTCTACGCTTAACCCTGGCTCAATATTATAATTTAAATCGCGTTTTGATTGATCTAATTCCTGTATTTTAATAAATGCGAATTTCAGGGCTGTATAGGTCATTACACATTAACATCTGCGACGTTTTCATTGGAAAGATAGTTTTACAGGGTTATAAAAATAACCTGAGAATAACCATAAGGGAACGTTCTGTATAAGTTATTTTTAAATTTATGATTTATGTTATCACTCTACGCTTAACCCTGGCTCAATATTATAATTTAAATCGCGTTTTGATTGATCTAATTCCTGTATTTTAATAAATGCGAATTTCAGGGCTGTATAGGTCATTACACATTAACATCTGCGACGTTTTCATTGGAAAGATAGTTTTACAGGGTTATAAAAATAACCTGAGACTAACCATAAGGGAACGTTCTCTATAAGTTATTTTTAAGTTAGGCCTATTTAAAAAATAACCACCCTGCAACGTTCTGAGAACATTATTTTATGGTTGCAAAAAATAACCTAAAAATAACCATTAGGAAACTTTCTTAGTTATTTTTAGGTTATTTTTAGGTTATTTAAAAATAACCACCCTGCAACGTTCTGGGAACGTTATTTTGTGGTTGCAAAAAAAAAAAAAAACGGGAACCAAAAACTAACGTTAGGGGAATGTTCTGTCTTTCTGGGTTTCAGGTAGCTACGTTCATAAGTGCAACTTTTTTGACTGTTGACGTTAGTAACGTGTTTTAATGTCAGTAATAATTTCACCACCAACAACAACGCATCTGACTTAATATTCTAGTTTTCATGACTTAAAATGTATTATATAAAAACAATGAGGCAATAATGATTGGTTAATTAATAATAATCATTTCATTGAATAACGCTGTTAAAATGCATAATCCTAATACAAAATAAACAATTTGCATTATTACAAATGCCTGCAAAGGGCACCAAAGGCCTGATAATTGCTGTTGTTACACTTACATGACGATTAAATCCTTGTTTAATATTGAGCAAACATTTAATTCAAATATCCACTTAATTTTTTATTTTTGGCCACCTTTTTGCGATAGAAATGCTACAACCTCTTTAATTTCTTCAACATACAATTTAATTAAAATTGATTTCTTTATTTACTTTTATATTTTATTAAAGTTCTATTTTGACCCCTTATAGTAGTTTTTTTTTTTTTTTTTAAGGG
>NW_015645538.1:3207116-3208334 GCF_001515625.1 Sinocyclocheilus rhinocerous
TGTTGTTGTTGCTGGTGTTGTTGTTGTTGTTGTAGCTGCTGCTGTTGCTGGTGTTGTTGCTGTTGTTGTTGCTGCTGCTGCAGGTGTTGTTGTTGTTGGTGTTGTTGTTGCTGCTGCTGCTGCTGCTGTTGTTGCTGCTGCTGGTTTTGTTGTTGTTGTTGTTGCTGCTGCTGCTGTTGTTGTTGTTGCTGTTGCTGGTTTTGTTGTTGTTGCTGTTGCTGGTCTTGTCGTTGTTGTTGCTGCTTTTGTTGGTCCTGTCGTTGTTGTTGTTGCTGGTGTTGTTGTTGCTGCTGCAGGTGCTGTTGTTGCTACTGTGGTTGCAGTGGTCATGCTGTGTATGGTTGTAGATGGACTTTGTGTAATGGTCTGAAATGTGAAATAATGGGATGTTTACCATGATAAATCTATTTGCTTATAGAACCACATTACAAGATGGTACAGTTAGATTGTAATGAAGCACAGACACACCCATGTGTGACATAACCCCCCCCCCCCATCCGGTGTTGTTGTTGATGCTGTTGTTGTTGTTGCTGTTGCTGGTCTTGTCGTTGTTGTTGGTGGTGTTGTTGTTGTTTTTGTTGTTGCTGTTGCTGGTCTTGCCGTTGTTGTTGTTTTTGCTGGTGTTGTTGCTGCTGCTGTTGCTGGTATTGTTGCTGCTGCTGCAGGTGTTGTTGTTGTTGGGGTTGTTGTTACTGCTGCTGCTGCTGTTGTTGTTGTTGCTGGTTTTGTTGTTGTTGTTGCTGCTGCTGCTACTATTGTTGTTGTTATTGCTGCTGCTGCTATTGTTGTTGTTATTGCTGCTGTTGTTGTTGTTGTTGCTTCAGCTGCAGTTGTTGTTGTTGTTGTTCCTGCTATTGTTGCTGCTGTTGCTGCTACTGTTGTTGTTGCTGCTGCTGTTGTTGTTGTCGTTGCTTCAGCTGTTATTGTTCCTGCTATTGTTGCTCCTGCTGCTGCTATTGTTGTTGTTCCTGCTGCTCTTGTCTGTTGTAGTTGCTGCTGCTGTTGCTGTTGTTGTTGTTGTTGTTGCTGCTGCTGTTGTTGTTGTTGCTTCAGCTGTTATTGTTCCTGCTATTGTTGCTCCTGCTGCTGCTATTGTTGTTGTTCCTGCTGCTCTTGTCGTTGTTGTTGCTGGTGTTGTTGTTGTTGTTGCTGCTGCTGCTGCTGTTGTTGTTGTTGCTGGTGTTGTTGTTGTTGTTGCTGCTGCTGCTGTTGTTGTTG
>NW_015645538.1:3208393-3217990 GCF_001515625.1 Sinocyclocheilus rhinocerous
TGTTATTTTGAATATCAAATATTCAAATCATACACTTTGAATACGACATCAGGCTCTTTCGTTTCACTTTGATGCTTGAAAATACTTCAGAAAAACATATACATTAATGTAATGCTGTCTAATTTTGTGTTTGATAAACTATTATCAGTGAAACATCTGAAAAGCCACAACAAGAACAAAATTGCCATCATTTAAAATAAAATCAAAAATACACATGCCTGATAAAGAGCTGATGGTCGAAACGTTGTACGAGTTTTAATAAAGTTTTTTGGAACAGTTATATCAGTGTGCTGACATTTCAGTTGTTTTTTGCATAATTTAAAATAACCTCTTATTCATTTCAAAAGAACTGTTTGACATACATTTGCTTTAATAGTAAATTGCCATATTTCAAAACAAGTCACACTCATTATTTATGTGGATCTTACATCAATTTCCTTAATATAAATGTACTTTTTAATTAACTCAAATAGAAAAAAATGAAATTACCTGAGCAGATGTAAATAACAGCTGAGCTGCCATGGGCAATGCAAAAACCAAAATCTTGAACATGATGTTCAAGACAAGGGAGATCCTGGTCCAGGTGCTAATGTGTGAGTGGTTAGACCTTGTTTGCGAAATTGCAATAAACAAGCGTTTACAGGCTACTCCCCTCTGCCATAAACAGAAACAACTAACATTATGTCAAACAGCCAATCAGCTGGCCTCTCACTCATTGCACTCAAAATGACATTTGTACAGTCTTTCTTAACATTTCTTTAAAAAGTTGTCTTATTTTCCAGTGCAAATATAAAAACATCCTTTTATCTTAATACAGCAGACTCTTTTCTTTTCCCATTGTAAAATTCTTATTTTAAGCATAAATCTAACAAAGTTTAAAAAAAAAAAAACTCTAAGAACAAGTCTTACTTTAATCAATAAATCTTACACAATTTTGTTTCTCAAGTAGATGTATCTTGTTTAAATGATGTTGAGATATTTATACTACAACAAAACAAAAATACAGATTAAGAAAATTATTTGCATTTGCAAAAATATGTGACCTCCATGGTTAGTTTGGTTGCTACATCATGCTTTCCACACGTTTAAACAATATATGTATTATTGATAATCCTAGATCAGGATTTTTCTTTCTTAAGCTCACATCAGTGAAAGTGGTACTGTATGAAAGTAGGACACATTCAATGGCAATGGCATGACTGGAATGCTCAAACATTGTTATCACTCTGTATTAGACCTGAGCTGTGTTAAGAATATTTCTCATAAGATGAAGAATCAGTTTGTGTATCTTTGGAAAGAAGATGAAAGTGAACTGCAGATGTTGCTGAGTTTTAATATATGTATTTCTTCATAATATATTTTATACTATGATGTTTACATGCAGTTTTACTGGTGTTCGTGACAAAGATATTGAAATGTGACCAATGAATTTAAAATGAAAATGTCCTCTTCTGCTTGCAGGAAATGTCCTGAGAGGTCTGGTTTCTGCACACCTGCCTTATCAGTTAAAAAGTTAATTTGCAAAGTTGAGGTATTTGCATTTGGTTTGTTAAGCAAGAAAAGTTATACTGGACGAGACATGAAATCGCACAACTGTACTGCACATATTGTTGCACTATTTGAGATTGCTTTGACAGATCACATATGGTGCATTAAGCAAAATCCTACACATGATTTTCATTTTCAACATCTGTGATTTAGTGTGATTGTCTCACTTCAGACCATCAAATGGGACTCCATTACAAAACAATCCTAGTTCACCCAATTGTACAAATACATATGTTTATGTCTTATATATTAGCTTATTTTGTTACAAATTTGGCATTTGACAAAAAACTGTTTTGTACGGCTGTGTTATGGACTGACAAGATCAGCATTGCATCACACAATATTTGTGAGTTATTTATATAGTAAAATAGACATTAAAGTGCCACAGAAAAACATTTCCTGACTACTAACTACAAAAATAACTGAAGAATTATTAATAGATCTTGAAGTTAATGAGAGTTAATGCAGGTAAAGCATTATTTGGCACTCTGTGTGACTGCATTAAAGATCCACTATGACAAGAAACATCAGAGACATCAGCAGAAATCCAAAGTGGGCATACTGGGCTGAAGCACTGCCGTGAGGATGGATGGAGGAGCCAGGGCTTGGGCTGGGAGTCGGCGGTGGTTTTGCCATGGTGCTGGTTGTGACCACAGGTCTGGTAAACAGAGGTCGGGTTATGGTGGGATGTGGTGAAGGGATCCAGGAGCTCTGGGACTGAAGGTTTGGAGAAGGGCTGGTAATATGAGTCGATGAAGTGGTAGTGATGTTTGAGTCGGTCATAATTTGGAGGATACTGTGTGAGGATGCAGTCACAGGACTGACTGTTGTGCTAATATTGGTCTGTTCATGTGTGCTCTGTTAGAATGAGCAGATAAAGACATTTTATTGATAAAATTGTCATTTGAAATACTTAACAGAATGTTTTCTCCTTTTTCCATTTTAATTGAAACATGAAAAGAAAAGAATAACCATGTTAAGCAATGGTATGACTGAATCACCCTGAATCACTCTGTGTTCGAATTAGAAGAAAAAAAGTGAGGAGTGATAAAAAATATTTCTCATAACATGAAGAATCAATTCATGCATCTTTGGAAAGAAAATTGAAGTGAACTGCTAAATCTGATATTGCTGAGTTTATATATTTGCTTATAATATATTTTTATATGCAGTTTTACTGGTGTTCATGACACAGACATTGACACATGACTAATAAATTCCAAAATGAAAATGTCCCCTTATGCTTGCAGGAAATGTCCTGAGTGGACTCGTGCCGAAAAAAAGGTAACATAACATTAATTATTAGCTAACATAAACTAACACGGATCTTTGTCAGTGTTAGTTAATAATATACAGTTGTCCTTTGTTCATGTTAGTTTACAGTGCATGAACTAATGTTAACATATAATTTCATTTAAAAAATCTATTAATAAATGTTGATCATTAAGACCAATAAATGCTGTTGAATTTTTGTTCAATGGCTAATTATTAGCACCATAGCCACTTTTCTAAAACCTTGTTCGGTATAATCTCAGTCCAGCTTGTATGTTTATCAGATGGTAGTTAGACTGTGGGTGTACAGGTTGGTCCTGAATCAGAACAGGACAGGCAAATGGCACCAGAACATGATTAGAACACCCACACTCGCTGCAGGGAGAATAAAAGTTCATGTCAGGTACACGACTCCTGTCTCACTATATTTAAAGCCCAGACTGCTCTTTTGCATATCCTGGACCTTTAGGCTTTTTCTGTCAGTTCCCTTTCATCTCCTCTTTAATGCATCTCTTTAATCTTTATCATCTCATTTAGTATCTGAAATTTTCCACTCATAAATGAATGAGGCCTATAAACAAGGGCAAATATTTTCTTACAACTAGAAGCACTTTTTTTAAGCACCACCTTTACTGTTCAGGATCAGTAATTTACTTTATGAATAGTGTTGACTCCAGTAACAAATTGTTCTGCATTTGTAAGTCAATTTGGATAAAAGCACCTGGAAAATTAATAAATGTAAATGTGAATGTAAATGGATGCTTTTCACGTTAAAATTAAAGTTAATATTTTTAAGCAGCTCATGTAGGTTTCTTTAACTAAGTGATTTTCTCAGTAGGAATCAGAATAAAAAGAATGAATAAAAGGATCGTTAAGAATAACTCGGACTAAATAAATCAGGCTAAATTGTAATGTAATTTGACAATTTAAAATAACAGTTTTACTCAGTTACACCATTACTCCAGTCTTCAGTGTCACGTGATCCTTCAGAAATCATTTAATATGCTGATTTGCTGCTCAAGAAACATTTCTTATTATTGTTAAAAACTTTTTACCTGCTTAATATTTTTGTGGAAACTGTGATGCATTTTCCCCCAGAGTTATTTGATTTGTTTTTTCTTTTAAAAGCATTTATTTGAAGTAGATTTATTAAAAAAATAAATAAAATAAAAAAACATTATAAAAGGCATTTTGGTCAATTTTAATTAATTTAATGCATCCTTGCTAAATAAACGTCAACCTTACTGGCCCCAAACATTTGAACAATGGTATATGCATATAGATACAAATATTATTTATATATAAATAATTAGAGCTATAATAAATATCCATTGATGTTTCAGAGGTTGTATCTGATGATCACTCACCTGAACAATAACGAGAATCAGGCACATATAGAGGACAGCACAGTGTCTCATTGTCCCAGTTGTTTGGATCTAAGTTGAGGTGCTTTGTCGGTGGCAGTGCCCACCTCCATCCACCTTTTTAAATACTTCTGATAAGGACCACTGAAATATGCAAAATCACTCTTATGTATGTGACACAACTATGATTTCAATTATCATGGAACATTTCACACCGGAACACTTCATCATCATCAATAGCCCCTGACATTTAGTCAGCATGACTGAAAAAGACTTCAAACATTATAAGGTTGCTCTTCAGAAGCTTTTGTTGGTCCCTTATCTTGCTTCATTAGTTCTCGTTCAGTGCACGGCTTCAGTGGGAGACAATGTAATGTTTTTTTGTTGTTGTTTGTTTTTTTCCAACATTCACTTTATGTTGTTTACTGAGTGTCTTATATGGTTAGTCACTGTGTTTATGGATATTTGCCTCTTTTTACTGTCAAGATGATAACATTTTCTCAGGTTTCACAACACATGCCTGATTCCAAGGTTTTTTTGTTTGTTTGTTTTTTTTTGTACTGACCTTTTGCACTACCAAAGAAATTGTTCACAAATCATCCTCACAAATTACTTCTGGAATACAGTTTTGTTTTGTGATTATAGTTTGGGGGAAATAATCCCCAATTTGAGGAAATGTTTTGCTACTAGGAAAAAAAAATAAGTTCAGGTTTGCATAAACAAACACAATTTCAAATGTTCTTAATGTACTAAAAGGCATCACGCTGCCATGGGGTGTGTTGTTGAAGCACATTCTGTTTGGATCTGAACAAATAAAACTATGACCCTTTTCATTTATCCTGAGGTTCTGAATGGTACTGTATGTGGAAAATATATAGTTTCACCTGATGTGAACTGATGTTGCTCATGTTGGAATTGGATGACATTGATTACTAGTGAGACTCCAAACCTTTCTAGCAATCTTACAAAGGTTTGTGTATATGTGGATGGTCATGTGTTCTTACAGCTTCACTTCAATAAATTATCTTTTTAGACTATGAGGAAGGGTTCAGGTTAAGTAAATTGTTCTATACTCTATCACAGTGTGAGAAACTAAAGCATTTGGTGTGGAGTCAATAAAGGGGAGGGGCACTTCTCGTACTGGGTAAATTATGCTTTGTTTAGCAGGGAACTTTGGCAGCAGGTCACGTAACTGGTCTTGTTAGATAACAATGATTCAATTTCAGCAAAATAATATACTTTTTTTGTGTTGTTGTTGTTTCCACTAAAGTTAAAATATTCTGGCAAGTACAGGAATAAACTGAAAAGACTTTATTCCTTTATTTTATATAAAGAAAGAACTGTTTCCCCTGGAATCACATTACGTTATGATTTTATTAAGAATTTCATCCATACAACTTTATTGAACCCATATGCATCATGAGACCAGTTCAGTCTTTCCATAGCAGTAAGTGTATTTACTGGCGAGTCACATGTTTGTAAATAATGAAATAGGGAACTAATAATCATGAGACTCTTCTTTCATTCTCATGAAAAAAAACCAAGAGAAAGGTCATTCAGAATATTAAATGAACAAATGTAATTAAGTAAATGTAAATCAATTTTACAAATCTTATTTTGTTAAATCATGATTCAATAAATAAACGAGGAGTATAATAAAAAGGAGATAAAATGTACTGTTTCGCTTATATAATTATGTATTATCTAATAATAATGCATAATTACATACTCTATAGCATATTTTTACATATACTTATATATAGCCTAGCTAATTTATTATTTTTAAGATTAAGATTTTTAGAACAGAAAGTTTTATGCAGAACAATAAACATAAAATGTATTTATTATGTTATAATCTAAATATAGTATAAAAGGAAATGAACAGGAAAAAAAAGAAAAATATCCAGGGTTTAACAAAATAGATGATCAAAGAAAAGGTTTAAAGTATTCTATACATTCGTTTTGCCCTTTTATTTAGCCTATTTATTTGTTTGCTTGTATGTTTGTTTGTTCGTTCACTCATTCATTCGTTCATTTGTTTGTTTGCTTGTTTATTTAATTTAATTTTAATCTTTCAGAGTATCAGTAGCCTATATTTCATCAGTTCAGCTTCAAACAGTATGGTTTCGGTTTATTGTTTGCCCATTTTTGTTTGTAGCTATATGGTATTTCCCATACATAATTAAGAAATTAATCACCAATTTCCTTTCTAAACTCTTAGTTCCAGTTAAGCGAATTTAGAATTTTGTGTGTTAAAATTGTAGATGTTAAATTTTAAGAAGACCGCATGCAGATGAAATTTGCAGGAAAAAAAACCCGGAAGAGTTCTGAAAGGCAGAGCAGAGAACAAAAGTTTGCTGTTGTGCAGTCATGGATGAAGATTCTGAAGAATCGATAATGGAGGACAGGTCAGGATTTACGGAGGTATAGCCTACTCCAGACAGAAAAACTCAAAACGTAAGAAATCTTCTAAGGACCAGGAAGATAGTGGGGATATGGTGGTAACTACACAAGATACAATTTTTAAAAAGACCAAAGCAAGTCAGGAAAATCCAAGAGAACAAACTGTACAAAATACTGAGGAGAATGGTTTCAAAGTTATGTTGACATTTGAAAAGAGTTCAGGAAAGCATTTGCATCCAATAGGACTATCCAAAGCGATCGATAAAATCATTGGAACAGTTGTTTTGGCTAAATGTTTAGGACAAGGGAGAGTTCTGATAATAGTGAAAGAAAAAAACTACTAAAGATGAAAGAAATTAATGGGGAAAAGATTACATCCAAAGAGATTGGAGTAGCTAAGGTTGAAAAGGGGGTAATATATGGAATTCCAACATATATAACCACTGATGAAATTCATGAAAATATAAAAGGAGGGAAAATTGTTAATGTGAGAAGACTGTATAAAAACAAGGAAGGACAACGACAGGAAAGTATGAGTATCTTGCTGACATTTGAAGGGAAAATGCCTGAAAAGGTACAAATGGGATATATTAGTTATCCAGTAAGAGTGTATGTACCAATGCCATTAAGATGTTTTAAATGCCAACGAATTGGACATGTGGCTGCAGTGTGTAGGGGGAAAGTAAGATGTGTAAAATGTGGAGGAGAACACGAATATGACAAATGTACAGAGGTGAATGGACTAAAATGCTGTAACTGCGGTGGTCCTCATAGTGCAGCATATGGGGGATGTGAGGTACAAATTAAAGCAAGAGAAGTTCAAAAATATAAGGCTGAGAATAAAGTCACTTATGCTGAAGCAGTGAAGGTCTGTGGAAGTAAGGAGGACAGGAGGGAAGAGGTAAGGGACAAAATCACACAAGATTCAAGGAACATCGAAAAGGGGAAAACAAAGGAGTCTGAATGTAAACATCAGTGTGCTATAAAAGAAAATGCACTAATAATGACAAAAGAGAACTTTCTAGCCTTTATTGTAAAGGTAATTAATGTCACTGCTATGCTGCCAAGTAGATCAGCCAAGATAAAAACAATTCTAGAAGCTGCAACAGAGTTTCTAGGGATCTCTGGGATCTCAGTAAACATGATTCATGAGATTCTTACTCGATCAGCAACAGTAGAAGCTTCCCAGGTTTCTGAGTAGCTTAATGGTGATAAGCGTAATACAATGGAATGCAAGGAGCCTCATAGCAAATGGTCAAGAATTCAAAAAATTTGTATTAGATTTAGAATATATGCCAAATGTTATTTGTGTACAAGAGTCATGGCTCAAGCCAAATTTGCAGTTTGTATTACCAGGATATAAGTCTATTCGGAAGGATAGAGTGGGGAAACAAGGGGGAGGGGTTGTAACATTTATAAAAGAAGGAACTATATATAGGGAATTAAATGAGGTTAAGGATATTGAATGTGTTGTGGTTGAAGTATATTTTAGAGAAGAATCAATTGTGATATATAATTTTTATAACCCATGTAAGAAGATTTCAATAAATTTGTTTGAAAATATTGAAAAAAGAAACAAGGAATTATGGTGTGGTGATTTTAATGCTCATAATTGGTTATGGGGGAGTAAAAATATAGATCTCAATGGGGAAGTAATAGAACAATTTATGGATGATAGAGGATTAGTATGCTTAAACACAGGAGAAGGCACTAGGTTTAATATAACAGAGAATACGGTATCAAGTATAGATTTAACATTAATATCAAATGGAATGGCTGAAATATGTGAATGGAAAGTAAGCAGTGAGAATACAGTTGGAAGTGATCATTTTCCAATTGTATGTAAAATAAATGTAAATAGTAGTAGTACAGGGTGTTTTCTGCAAAGAAAATGGATGTATGAGAAAGCAGATTGGAATTCATTTAGCAAGTATTGTGAAACATATAAGGATATAGTAGTAGAAGATTCAGTAGAAACATTTTGCAACTCTATTACGAATTTAATAATGGAAGCTGCAACAAAATATATACCACAAAGAAATGCAGGACAGAAAAATAAAAATATTCCATGGTGGAAAGAAGAGTGCAGTAAAGCAATAAAAGAAAGAAATAAGGCATTTAAACAACTTAGGAAAAATATGAATATAAGTAATTTGGTGGAATACAAGAAAGCAAGAGCTAACACAAGAAGAATAATTAAGAATGCCAAGAGAGAAGGTTGGAGAGAATTTTGTTCTACCATTGGAAAAGATACTCCTATGGATAAAATATGGAACATGTTAAGAAATATGAGTGGGAAAGGGAAAAAGTCAACTCAAATACCAATTTTAATTGAAGAGGATACAGTGGCAGTAACAGATATAAACAAAGCAAACATATTGGGTAAGGTTTTAGAAAAAGCGCATAGAATAGAATTGGGAGAAGAATATGAATTAAGAAGAAGAAATATTTTAGACAAAAATCCAGATATAATGAAGAAGAGAAATAGTAATAATAGTTGTATGGATTCAGAGTTTACTATCACAGAACTGAAAACAGCACTACAAAAATGTGCCAATACTGCTCCTGGGTGTGACAACGTAAGTTATATAATGATAAAGCATCTGTCAGATAGTGTATTATTAATGATACTTAAGTTATATAATAAAATATGGGTAGAAGGAATACTTCCAAAGATATGGAAGCGAGCTGTAGTAATTCCTATTTTAAAACCAGGTAAAAATCCAACAAACCCAGGAAGTTATCGACCAATTGCTTTAAAGGGGTCATATGATGCTGCTAAAAAAAACATTATTTTGTGTATTTGGTGTAATGAAATGTGTTTATGCGGTTTAAAGTTAAAAAAACACATTATTTTCCACATACTGTACATTATTGTTTCTCCTCTATGCCCCGCCTTTTTGAAACGCGTCGATTTTTACAAAACTCATCGGTCTGAAAAAGCGAGATGTGCTCTGATTGGCCAGCTATCCAATGCGTTGTGATTGGCCGAATACCTCAAGCGCGTGAC
>NW_015645538.1:3221495-3239825 GCF_001515625.1 Sinocyclocheilus rhinocerous
GACGCCACGGATTTGGCGCGCTGGGCAGAAACCACTGGTCCGGTTGGACATCGCTGGTTTTACAGTATTCAAGTACGGATTAAAATAAACAGTGAAGTTCAGAAAAGCGCCTAGGAACAACTGCGTCGGCAGAAGGGGAAAAGTTCTGACAGGTAGAGCAGAGAACAAAAGTTTGCTGTTGTGCAGTCATGGATGAAGATTCTGAAGAATCGATAATGGAGGACAGGTCAGGATTTACGGAGGTATACTCAAGAAAGAAAAACTCAAAACGTAAGAAATCTTCTAAGGACCAAGAAGATAGTGGGGATATGGTGGTAACTACACAAGATACAATTAAAAAAAAGAACAAAGCAAATCAGGAAAATCCAAGAGAACAAACTGTACAAAATACTGAGGAGAATGGTTTCAAAGTTATGTTGACATTTGAAAAGAGTTCAGGAAAGCATTTGCATCCAATAGGACTATCCAAAGCGATCGATAAAATCATTGGAACAGTTGTTATGGCTAAATGTTTAGGACAAGGGAGAGTTCTGATAATAGTGAAAGAAAAAAACTACTAAAGATGAAAGAAATTAATGGGGAAAAGATTACATCCAAAGAGATTGGAGTAGCTAAGGTTGAAAAGGGGCCCTGATGTTAAAATTGATTTAGAGATATTGGATGAGAAAAGAGAATGGGAGGAAATGGGTAGTATTAAATATAATGTTAATAAGTATATACAGGAAATATTTTATGCAAGTATGCACATTTATACTGATCTGAGAATATGCTTAGGAGCAACTAAAACAACACCAGTCAATGCGTTATTAGTAGAGGCAAATGGAATGGCATTGAGTTTGAGGAGAGTTAAATTGTCTTTGGTATATTGGTTGTCTTTAAAGAGTTATTCTGAAAAACATATAGCTAAAGATATTTTTAATAATTGCTGGGAATACTCAAATAACAAAGGGAGAGGATATGGATGGAATATAAATCAGTAAGTGATATTTTAAAAAATGGTTAATACTAAAAGAAGTGTAAGTGATAGAAATAGAAATAGAAAAGAAGAGGTTATAATAACTAGGATGAGACTTGGACACTCGGGATTGAACGCTTCACTGTTCATAACTGGAATACATGAGACTGGTCTATGTGGGAATTGTGGGGAGAAAGAAACAGTGGAGCATGTAATATATAATTGTACAAGGTATGATGAAGAAAGAAAGGAATTAATATCATATTTAAACAAAACGGTAAGGTAAATAAGGATTTGGAATACTTATTAGGATATGAGTTTAACAGAGATAGAGAAGGATACAGGATGTTAATAAAATACATACATACTACTGGGTTAAGTGAAAGGATTTAAATATAGAATGCGGATGCTCTATTCTATTCTGGATCTTTAGGAGACCACAGATTTACTCTGGAGGAGCTGAACACGCAGCGCCAGGTGGAACCTGGGGAGAAGGAATGGGCTGGAGCATCGAATATTTTTTAAGCAGGAATATTTGTGTATATGTGTGTGTGTAAGAACAGGAAAAGCAAAAACAAGGAAGAAATTGATTATAAATAAACCTTGACTACATAACAGCAAAAGTAGGTGGCGATATGTACACAGGATGTAACACGCCAAAAAACGGAAGAAGAAGAAGAAGAAATTTGCTGGATGACGTCTGAACTACTCGCGAAAGTGACGTAACTCTACGTTTGTTCCTCCAATCAGAGCTCGCAGCGCACGATTTCGAACATCAACGTCCCCGACGGGAAATACGCCACAGAATCAACTCGCACAAAATACACAACTTACGCACTATCCGGCCTAAAGTAGCTGTTTATATATCTTATGATAGTGGCAAATAATTGGGTAAGACGTACGCCGTGTTTTGGTGATGCTCGGCGTAATATGGAAATAAAAGCTGATATCTTGATCAGCTGATAGACTTTACACTGGATTTCGTGGCTGTGTGACTGATCGTGCGCAGCTCAGCCATGGTTCGGGAGCGGGTGGTGCAGAAGAAGTCCTTCCAGCAAAGTCTGGACGACATCAAGGACAAAATGAAGGAAAAGAGAAACAAGCGTCTCGCCAGTGCTTTAGCTGCCAGCCGCGGCCTGTCAAAACTGAAGAACAAACACACAGGTGAGATTACAAGAGAATTTGGCTTTGTGTTGCATCCAGTGGCCAGTGTATTGGTATATTTGTGACTTAAGTTGTACCTTTTGATGTGTTTTTGTGTTTATAACTTCTAGTTTGTCTTTAATGATACCGTTAGTACCAGTACCAGGTCTATGGAAACACATCTCAGTTATTAAAACTGACATAAAACTATGAATTGTGTCATTTACGCACCCTCACATTGTTCCAAACCCATATAACTGATTTTCTTCTGTGGAAATCGAATTGAAATGTTAAGGACTGACAGCCTCAATCCCCATTCACTTTCTTTGCATTGTTTTCCATTAACGTTAACCCTAACATCTCCATTTGTGTTGCACAGAAGGTCATACAGGCTTGGAAGAAAATTGAAGGGACTGCAAATCACAACACAGTTTCATTTTTCCAATATATTTTGCCCTCCACAGCTACAGTGAAGCCATTTGTCCTGAAGAGTGTCCAGGTGAATAACAAAGCTCTTGCAGTAGCCCTGCAAACAGAGAGGGAGAAGGTACAGCAAGCGCAGGGGGTCATCCTGCAGCTCAAGAAAGAAAGGCAAGCGCTCATCTTTCACCTGCTGATGCTGAAGAGGACACTTAAAGATCGAAGACCTGCTGAAAGTGCCCAGGTGGGAGGTACACAAGGTGTCAAGCAGATGCTGAGTACTTACTTAGTGTGGTGCAGTTGCTTATATGTAAAGTTTTCATGGATGGAGCCATGGGTTGAAATGCAGTGCAGGATCCATGTAGATTTTTCTTTTTATGGGCATATGAAATGATGTGATTTAAGTGTGTGTGTAGTTATTACACTTATTCAAAACTCTGCTAGATTCATTTTCCTGCTTGTTTTTGTAGGTTTCTCCTGTTGAGATGGGTCCACCTCCGCCCATCAGTCCTAAGTAAGCAAGAGCAAATCTGCAGCTCTAAAGCTTTTAATAAAAAATATAACATTTGGGGTCAGTAAGATTTTTGTATGTTTTTGAAAAAAGTATTTTATGCTCACCAAGGCTTTATTTACGGATTTAAAAACAGCAATATTGTGAAATATTATAACGATTTAAAATAATGCTTTTGTATTTCATATATTTTAAAATGTAATTCATTTTCAAAAGACATTACTCCAGTCTTCAGTGTCTCATGATCCTTCAGAAATCATTCTAATATGCTGATATGCTTTTCAAGAAACATGTCTTATTATTGTCAATGCTGAAAATAATTTTGCTGTTTAATATGTTTGTGGAAAGCATTATTTTAGGATTAGTTTATCGAAAGCACAGCATTTATTCGAAATAATTCTTTTGTAACATTATACAATTCTTTACTGTCACTTTGATCAATTTAATTAATACTTGCTGAATAATAATTTCTAATACTTGAGAACCCATTTTGACCAAAACACAGCTTTTTTTTTTTTCATGATTCGTTCAACTTATTGATGATCATATTGTTACTGTCATTGTGGTGCAGACCAGTACATGTGGTTGAGACTGATATCCCTGATCATCACTCAGCAGAACCACCTTTTACTGCAGGTACTGGACTGTATCCTTATCACCTTAATTGCTGAATACTATAAACAGTCTGTATGTTTGTAGTTTTAATCTTTACTGGTTTATGTTTGCAGAGGCTGTTCCAGGTTGGCGAAGTGTCAGACAGGTTTCGTTGCCCCCCGCAGTAGGAACAAGGCGAAAGAGACGCTCTGAGGTTGTGAGGAGGCGAAGCTCACGTTTTGACTCTGGCACGGTCGAGAAATGTGACACATTGGATGTGAAAAGAGAAGAGATTATTGATAACAGACAAGAGGTGTGTCATGAACAGGAAGAGCTTAATGAGGAACAAGCTGGACAAAAAACAGGGCAGAACTGTGAGTTCAACCTAGAGATTTCTGAACTCCCAGCCGTTCAGCACTCGACGTCTGAGCCCCCCCAGCGGCCCACCAGACAGCCCAAGAAGAAACCTACCCAAGCCGCTCCCCGCCCCAAACCAGAGAGGGGACGCAAACCAGACCGAGCCCCGTTGAAGAAACCATGGGAAAACCCCAAACCCCATGCTCGCTCCAAGAGCCGGGACCGATCTCAGAGTCGTGCAAGAGCAGCGCTTCCACCTACCGATCGCCTTAACTCCTCGTTGGGTGGCAATGACACCTTTGACTTCGACTGTGAAGAGGCCATCCATCTAACGCCTTTCAGAGCAGGAACCAAAGCTGTGGAGAAACCATTACCTGATGCTCCGGATAAAGAGGACGAGGTCCTGCCCAGTCCTGTTGCCATGGAGACCAACAACAGCCTCTCAGAAGATGAACAGGATGCAGATGATTCTCCTTACGTACCGAAGAGGAGATCCAGAAGAGCTCGGAGTCCACCACCCAGACGGACTCGCTCTAAAAGACGGTCTGCTCGAGAGGCCAGAGAAAACAGAGGAAAAGAAAATACTGGCCAAAAGCAGGACCATGTTAAAATACAGCACACAGGTAAGCATTCAAAGATTTTATTTTGTATATGAAACTGTTGTGTTTTCTGTGGTTTGATTTCATTGTTTTAAATTAATGTTCTACAGAAAAAAGTGGGCCTGAAACTGAAGAAACTGGCCTGTATCTCTACGATGATCTTGACCCAGGCCTTCTGCTCCCACATTCACCAGTTTGTGTTCCTCCTGAGAATCCCAGCCAATCAGAACCAAGCCAAGAGATCTGCCAAGGTAACTTTGTATGTTGGAACACTAAACTGAAGCATTGAAGCATTTTTCAGGATTTCTGCAGCTTTCAAAAAGGTTTTTCTTGTTAATTCTCCCTTCCACAAATTAAGGCCTCAAAAGATCTTAAATCAGAGCAGAAATTCTTAAATTTAGTCATGCATTTAGCATTAAATGTTGCATGCACTGCAAAAAAAATTAATATCTTCCTCAGTATTTTCCAATGCAAGCCTCTACGCAAATTGTTTTCTGAGAAACGAAACAATAAGTTTATGCTTAAACAAGAACAAATCAACAGGGTATGAAAACATGTTTTCCTTTGAATTAAATTGATCTTGTTTTAATCATAAACTCACTCTTTATTTTTATTTTTTTTTAAGAAAACAGGACTTTTTATCTTATGTCTTTTTGCTTCTAAATGTATCTTGATTTAAGAATCTGTAGATAATGGCATTGGAAAACTAGTGGTTGAGAGCAGAGGTATTCATTGAAGTCCTTTTTTGCTAAATGAATTCAAAAGTAATGGAGATCTGTTGGAAATTGCATTTTCAAACTTTGAAGCATTGCTAATACAAGACATTTGCATTTAGAGACCATATTAGTGTATTGTCGCCCATTCAATGTATTCCCTAAATTCTCTTTATTTGGTCTTACATTTATCTTTATAAACCCTTTTTAACAACAGAAGTATTTCTTTAAATTTTCCTTGAATTTTTTCTTGAATTTTCTGTACTTGGGTCTTCTAAAGTCTTGCATTTCTTTATAAAATCTACAAAAACCCAGTTTTAACAATAGAAATATTTTCCCTTAGCGCCACCTTCGGTTGTTTCAGTGGAGTCTCCGATCCCAATTACTCCTGGTGGAGAGGCGGAGCTTATGATGATTGACTGCCCAATATTTGAATTTCCAAAGCACCCTTGCAGCTCATCCGACCAGGAAAATGAAATGCCCTTGGTGAATAGAGGCAGAAGAAAAGGTAAAATCCTTTACACTTGTTTTCTTTTCTTTTTTTGTTGCTATTTGACTTTAGATTCTGTTACATCTGTTGTTCTGGGCTCTCTTGTATCAATCTCTTGTTTCTCATCACATGTATGTGCATCTATCTATAAATATTCTCTCACCAACATCACATTTCTTGGGGTCACTTTTTCCAGAAGTGGTAGAAGGAAAATGAATTTGTCACACACATGCACTTGTGTTTCTGCAGGTGTGCTGGTTGTGCGCTCCTTTCTGGGCTTGGGTTTGAGTGATATGACAAATCTCTCCCCCGCAGACTATCAGAAGCACATGTCTGCTCAAAACACCCCTCAAAGCTCCAGTCGTAAGCGCCGCTGTACGAGTACTGTCAACTACAAGGAGCCCTCGATCAGCTCGTAAGTTCTTTGAAAATGAAATTGTTCAGACTGCCTGGTATTGTATTTTTTTTTTTTTAAAGCTTATGGCATGATCTTTTTGTCATCTAACACACTTTTTGTTTTTTAGGAAACTTCGACGTGGTGACAAATTTACAGACACCCGTTTCCTGCGTTCCCCCATCTTCAAACAGAAACCCACTTCCCGTCGGAGTTCACTTAAGATGGAATTATATAATGAGTCTTTTGTGGGTTGTCGCTGAATAACTGATGTGACTTAATAGGCCTTTGTAACATGATTCAACTTCATAGAATTACACTGCTGTCTGTCTAAACCTTTGCATAATTTTTTTCCTTTAGATTTTTAACTGTCTTTTACGTAATTGAGTATGTAATTGTTTTTAAATCTCGTGACTTTGTGAATATTAATAAAGTCTGTTCTTTTAATTGTTTGTTTCCATTTACAATTAGACAATTACACAAAATGAACCAAAAACCATTTTTATTAGACTTACAGCTGGAAGCATTTCAACAGATTGGTTTCAGATGATTTTAATTTCACTAAATTGTGTGTCAAGGCCATCTTGTAAGTTTACAATAGAGTTCCAAGACATTCATAAAGTATTAAATATATAGTATGATCATTTTAAAGACTTTCATTGAAGTTGACGATGGATGACCATATAAAATACATCAACTCCTAAACAGCTGAGTATAGGCATGTCTCTTAAGCTGTGTGGTACCAATAAAGTAAAACAGCTGAAATAGTTTCTGATGTCTAAATGCTTTACATGAAGCTCAAGCTGAAGTTACAATTAAGTAATTGAGTCAGGACCAAATTAATAAAACTTGCATATAGCCGACATCAACTTAGATATTATAAAAAGGCTGGTCTGATGAAATAAGTACGTAATTATTTTGGCAATGCTTTTCAGTAAAGTAGAATTGGTTTAACATTAAGAAATCTTTATGAATTATGATCTAATAACAGTTGTACTGCATTTATGGAAAATGAACATTAACCTAGATTTGAATGCTGTAAAAAATATTGCTAGTTCATGAGGCATGAGGTTTGATTTGTTAACTACATTACATTGTCAAAAGTGAATGCTGCATCTAAATCTAATTGTTCATATCAAAATTATTAATACGTTTTTTATTTTATATTAACATTGCTGCACTGTGAACTAACATGAGCATCTATTTTATTAGAATCAAGATTAATTGTATAAAAATATTTTGTTCATTGTTAGCTAATCCATTAAGTAAAGTTAACAAATGAGACCTTATTGTAATGTTTCCATTCATGATACCTAATACATGCACGTCACCACTGTATTCATGTTGCACATAGATCATAAAATCTGTGCCATGTTTTTTTCCATTCCTCTTCATGAGATCAAGAACAGTGTAAACTCATCAAAAATATACAAGTGTACACAAATTTTTCCACCAGTACAAAATCTGCCATAAGACAATGGACACAAAACAACACACATTTACGAGTTTACAAGTCAAACACGTTTATTTAAGTTTATGCTTTCTTTCGTGCTGCAGCTTTCTGGAGCTTCTTCAGCTCATGCTTGATGATCTTGTTCCTCTGCAGAGAGAGAAAAAAACAGGTTAGCTTGTAATCATATCTTCTGACAATGCAGCATCATATACACCACAAGATCTTTTTTGTACTACAGTCTCACAAAACATACCATTTTCTTGGCCTTCATCACCTTGTAGCGATCAAAGTCAGTCATTGTGGCCCTCTGTGAAAAGAAAATTAGCATGGTAAGAAAAAAAGATGAAGCAGAAATTGCTAGATCAGGCTAAAAGATGCCATTCATTCAACTATCATCATCCAAATAACAACTGGCATAAGCACAAGAGATCTCAACCGGCTCTGTATGTTGTTACATACCTTCTTTCTGGCCTCAATTTTCTTGGCCCAGCTGCTTTCTTCCCACTTCTTGTTGACCTCTGCCTTTTCCCAGGCGCGCCTCACGTACTTCTGACGGGCACTGAAGCAAAACAAAACAGAAAAGGTGACGAGTGAAACATACAGAAATTAACTAGTGCTCAGGGCGAAATTGCCACCAAAAGTGACAAATGCATCACTCAAAAAAAAAGTTTTATCCAACATTTCAGTTCACTACATTCCAGTCATCCAGATACAGATAGACCCTTTCTATCTACAAGACTGTGAGGACACGTTTCAACGGTCATCAGCATTGTAAAGCCTCGAAAGTTTTTTATATTTTGATTTTTTTTTTTTTAAATGTTGTGATGTTAACTATACTATACATCATCACCTTTGCATCAAATTACAAAAAAAACTAGCTAATGCGAGGGTGTTTCTAATGCAGTCTATGGGATGGACGATAAATTTGACATCATTCTCTCTTCTAACTGCCGTTAACAGTCTCTCTCAAATTTCTTCCTTTTTGAAAGTCATGAAAACACTATTGTGGAGTTTTTCTTTCGCTGTTTGAGCAAATGGGGATGCAAAAATATATTTATGGTACTCTCCCATTCACTGCTCTCGACCTTAACCCAACAATGACAACTTCCGCTGCGGAGAAACTCAGAAATGTGCAAAAGGTCTATTAAGTTGAATGCAGAGGCACTGAAGTGAACTGAAGGCACCAGAACATTTTTTTTAAACATGTAAATATGAAAATGCAAGTATATTTAAAGAGATTTTAATATTAAAAGGCACCTCAGAAGTGTCCAATTAAAACCAAAATACAGCCCTTTCAACGCAAGTTTTAAAATAACTTCTGACTTGTGTAAAATGTAACAAACACTTCTTTGACATTTGAAAGCAGAGCAAAATTAAGATACTCAAGAACCACTGCTGATCAAATACTACTACAATGAGACCAGCAAAATACATGCAATGTACCCATAAAATATGAAAAACGCTCCAGACACAAACTCACCTGTGAGGTACTTTGATGACGTAGTCAGTGAGCTGCAAGCACTTGAATGGCAAAGCTTGTCTCTTCACTCCAGTGCATGGGCCATCTACCAGTGCCTGGGGAGAATTAAAAACAACCTGTTATGACTCTGCAAAACTGCCATGTGTGATTTAACCATGCAATATATTTTCATTAAGCTTTTTAATGTGAAAAGACTGTGCGCTTCATATTATACAGTATAGGTGTATTCAAAACTCACCCGGTTTTGGTCAATGACATCTACAATTGCCACCAGTTTGCCCTCGTAAGGACCGAATGCAACGAAGGCAACGCGGCCGATCTCGACAAAGCGCTTAAACACCTGAAAATTAATATACAGGACACAGGAGATGAGTATTGATGCATTTTCAATTCAAAGTTATTCCAGTGAGAAAATGGCAGTGATAACGACTGGCTTCGCTTTGTGCGTATACAATTATTTGTTCCCCGGGCATTTATTTAACGTCTTATCTAATTACAAGATATAACTACACTTATCTATATAATATATTTTAGGCAGTCTCTCCCTTTCCAAAAGTCTCTAGCTTCATGTCCACTCCACAGCACAACCGTCCCGCTGAGTGATCACGCATGCCTCCATAAGAACTGAACTCAGCACGGCATTCCCGTTATAAAACGCATTCATTTCAGGGTCTTCATTACTTTAGCATCACTTGTTGGTAATTAAGTGTTTTAAAATCACTTGTTGGTAATTAAGTGTGAAAGACGACTTTAGAGTCTGACGGCTAATTTATGTGTAGACTCCGGTCAATCCGGCCTAACCCCCTCTACCACGTTGTTTCGAGACATGTCTGAAGCTTATTTTCTCACCGATAGCGCTATAAGGCTCACTTATACTACAATAACACTATATGTGGGGTCATTGTGTTATTAATATACGTTTCCGATGCTTTCTTGGCCTGTAATATTTTATAAAATACCATATTTATTTGATTTTAGACTCCGCGTAAGTGAGTTCACTCACCATGATGGCAGACCGTGGTAGAAAAAGGACTCAAGGACTTCCGCTCTGGAATGAAGAGCCTTCCGTTTGAGTACTGCGCATGCGCGGCGTCTACAAACGTGTAGGTATGACTGGAAGAGGATTGTGATGTAAAAGCCATTGGAGCTGTTTATTTTCCTTTTTGAACAGTTTATCATATACAAGTCCAAGAGTGTGCTGTGACAGTGTCTTTTATTATTATTATTATTATTATTATTTATTAAAAGAAAGAATCATTACAGGCAAGTTTAAGCATAAGTATAAAGGCTGCACATCAAAAAAAAAAAAGGAAAAGTGTTCGTATATCAGGGACCATGTGATGTAATTATGAATGGCCCAAATCCTTTAAGCAGTTTGATACGAACTGTTCAAAAGAACATATCCAAATTGCACTGTTAATAATATGGTTTGGAACAAATCACAGAGTAAACATATATTATTTTAGAAAATCTCGTGTACTTGTAAATAATGCAGTATATTAAGCAAAAAACATTTTTGGTGTTTTGTGCTGGACTGGTCATAGCAAGAAGTGGTAGAAAAGCTTCCAGTGCACGCAGTTTAGTGTGTGACCGCCGGGTGGCAGTAACAAGCACCCGTCAGAGTCTCACAGTTACACGTAAATATACTTTTTACATTAAACGTGGCAGGTTTGTGCTGAAAGAAAATTGTCCCAGGACTCTATCCAGGAGGCTCGTTGGTCTAGGGGTATGATTCTCGCTTAGGGTGCGAGAGGTCCCGGGTTCAAATCCCGGACGAGCCCTTTCTTTTTCAGATGCTTCTAATGCTCATCACTGTCACGCAACAATGGCAATTAAATGATCATTTATTTAAATTACGTATTTAATTTAATAAATAATAAAATAAAATATCATGTTCTCAATAAAAACTTTACATCATTAATTATTTGTTTCATCTTTGTTGATTTTCAATTTAAAACATCATATAGGCCTATATTTATATATATATATATATATAGTATAATCAGTTTACCATATCCTTGCTGACTAAGTATTAATTTCTTTTGAAAGAAAATTCTACAAAAGATTTCTATTTTGAATAATCACTGTTCTTTTTATTTGTTTTACTTTTACTCATCAAGTAATCCTAACAAAAGCATCAGTTTCCAAAAACTGTTTTCAACAATGATAACAAATCAGCATATTAAAGGATTTCTGAAAGGATCATGTGACACTGAAGACTGTAATGGCTGATGAAAATTCAGCTTTGCCATCACTAGAATAAATTATATTTTAAAGTATATTCAAATGGAAACCATTATTTTAAATTGTAATAATATTTCACAATATTACTGTTTTTAATGCAGTTTTGATCAAATAAATGCAGCCTTGATAAGCATAAGTGACTTATTTAAAAAGCATTAAAAAATCATACTGATCCCTAACTTTTGAACGGTAGTGTATATAATTTGGAGAGATCCAAAGGTACTGCACAACACTTGGTTGAATAGAGATGTGTGACCTCTGTCAGCTATAAATGAAAATGAATATGCGCTCTAACCAAGAGTGGGTGAAAGGTGCATGTTTGGCCCTTGGGGATCTTCTTTGACCACTTCCCTATTTGCACTGCCTGTGTTTCAGTCCTCTTTCTCACAAAAATAATATGTCAGTGATGACAATACACAAGGAACTATGAGAACAGATCAAGAGGAATTTGTACTTACACAAAGGAGGTAAGCTGTGCACGTATACATCTCTATACGCATGTGTTCATGAAATAAAGAGATAAATGTTATTCTATTAATATAAATATAAATATAAATATAAATTCTATTCTGTATTACTTGCTTGTGGTTGGTATAATGTTAAATACATAGGCCTACATAAATGTATATACAACTCTTTAATGACAATAGGAAATATCGAAAAATGTTAAATAAATATAAGTAAGGATCATGTAATCATATTGTGAAATACCCAAGGGGCATTTTCTAAATATTAGACAGAAAATGTTCTTACACAAGAGCCAGAAGAACGATGAGAAAGATGGAAACAATAACAGAAAAAATCCAGGCATTATTAAATCTTAATGTGTGCATTTTGTATCGGTTCGCTGTATATCACAGGTCGTGGTGGATCTCCAGTTGGCTGCCATCCTGGTGTCCCACCTCACTCTCCTATCTTATAAAAGCAGAAAACAAAATCCTGAAACGTAAGTGTACTGTAAGGGTAACTCCTAAAAGGTTTCTGATCCCCATACAAACCATTCAGCATCTCTATTGTATTTTCAGCCATCAAAGTGAAGTTTACTCAAGGATATGTTCCCATATCTAATGGCAACTACATATGGACTCTTGGCTTTAATGAAAGAGAAAGCTCATCTGACCTGTCAGCCTCTGGGGTTCAGTGCCGTCAGGTCCCACTGGTGCTGCTTCATGGTTTTGGGGGTGGAGTGGGTCTGTGGGTAAAAAATCTACCTGCCCTTGCATTGGAAGGATGGCCCATGTTTGCACTGGACATGTTGGGTTTTGGACGCAGCAGTCGACCGACTTTCGGCAGGGATGCCAAGGATGCAGAGGAGCAGTTTGTACAAGCCCTGGAGGACTGGAGAAAAGCAGAAGGGTTGGAATATATGATTCTCCTTGGCCATGATCTTGGAGGGTATGTGTCTACTGCATATGCCCTGAAATATCCTCACAGGTGTGTTTGGAATTCAAATAACATTTTAGCAATCCTGAATCATTCAAGGATACTTTTAATGTCCGCTATAATGATTTTGTCTCAGATTGAAGCACTTGGTGTTGGTGGAGCCATGGGGTTTTGCAGCAAGACCAAATGTTCAGGAGCATTGGGTTCCCATCTGGATTAAAGTATTCGGGGCAGCAATGAATCCATTTAACCATCTTGGTCTGCTTAGGCTGGCAGGCCCATTGGGTGTGAAACAGTGTTGTTATCATTAACTGAAACTAGTAAAAATCACTTTCAGTAAATAAAATAGAGCTGAAATAAAGTAAAATATTAATATTAATTGAAATACTAAAACTTAATTAAAAATGAGAAATTTTGCTGTGGCAACTATAACTGAAAAAAAGTGTAAGCTGACATTAAAATTACTAAAACTAAAACTGAAATATAAAAAAACGAAATAGAAGTATAAAAAACTAAACAAAAAAGCACATAACAAAATTATTATTTTTTAAACTCAAATTAAATGTAAATGAAAATATAAAAATAAAAATAATGGCCAAAAAAATATTAATAAATACATATGGAATATATAGGCCCAATACTGAATATTCAAACACTGGTCTGAAACTTAAACAGACACACACACACATACAAATCTGAATTGTGTGTATATATTTTTTTCCTTTAATAAGAAATATGCAATGAATCGCGAGATATACTAAATTCACAATGTGAGAAATAAGGATGCAGTTAGGAAAAACAAGTCGCATTGCAATTGTGATAACCTAATACCGCGTAAGGTCATCACGATAAATAAATGATAACCATTTTATTTTTTATGCTGGTTTGGAAATCTTCCATAGTAAGGTGACTGATCTATCTTTTTCGTATTTATTTCTCTTTCAGGTCCTTTGTTGCTACAGCTTTTGCGATCAGATTTTAAGCAGAAATATGCTTCTGTATTTGCCGATGACACAGTGGCTGATTACATATACCATGTGAACGCACAAACAGCCAGGTATAAACCGCGAACCCGGATGGAATAACTACTTTCTGACCTAACGGACATAAATTAAAGCCTACTCATTTGTTTTGTGATTGGTCAGCGGTGAGACGGCGTTTAAAAACATGACAATTCCATACGCATGGCCTCAGCACCCCATGATGAATCGTGTGGAGATGATCAGTCCCTCTCTTCCCATGACCTTCATCTACGGATCACGTTCCAGCATCGATGGCCAATCAGGAAAAGCCATTCAAGAAATGAGACCCAACTCACACACAGAAATCATAGTAAGTTTGATTTCAGTGATCACATTGTCTTCCCCTGTAAAACTCCCCACAGTCACCTTTTTCTTCCTAATTCCTTAAGGTCATTCAGGGTGCAGGTCACTACGTATTCGCGGACCAATCGGAGGACTTCAACCAGGCTGTGCTCAAGATATGCAATAATGTCAAGCACAATGGGAAGGATGAATGAGAGAGAGAGAGAGAAAAATGAACAAAAATTGCATGGTGGAGAGGGTAGGCTATATGAGCCAAAGTCATGTACGTGACAGGAGGATTAGATGAAGGTGTGAAATGAGAGCCAGAGGAGGAGGATATATAGAAAATATAAAGGAAAAAAGATTAAAACTTGCTCGATCATTTATAGCTTTCTGCAAGCGTGCTTTACAAAATACATAGGCCTATGCGTAGGTAAATACTCATGTAACATGTTATATGACAACAACGACAAAGTAATTTATTTTAATTAGGAAAATCTTCAGTACTTCTGAATATTTCAGCATATTACGCAAGCAAAAATAAGAAGATTACAAAAATAAACGGCTTTGCTTTTGTATGCTGGTTTGCTTTTGAATGCTGACAGAAAACGTGCCTTCCGGATGAACGCAGTTTAGTGTGTGACCGCTGGGTGGCACTAGCTGGCAGATGCTCACAGTTACACGGGGGTGTGATTTTTTGAGTGAGAGGTCGGGTTCAAATCCCGGACGATCCCGTTGTTTTCTGATGCTTTAAGCGGTCATTACTTTGTCAATGGCAAGGAATATGTCTAAAATGTAGTGATGGGAGAAACGAAGCTTTTCGAAGCATTGAATCAATTGAACCAATTGCTTCGAAAAATGATTCGATGTTTCGAAGCACTTGAGACACCTGCTGGTGAAAACGTTGTAAAAGCATCAAGAGCTCAGACCAAACTTACAAAATGTTTTTTTTAGAAATACCATTTTTTAAAATAAATAATAAACACTTAAATACTATTAAATATTAGTGCTTGTGTTATGTGTTTTATTTAAGTATAATCAAACCCTTAACACACAATGAACTAAATTAATTTTTTTATGAATTAATTGATTTATGTAATTATTTAATTAATTGTTTTCATTAGAGCTGTCTATAAAAACCAGCAGGCAAGAGTAGTGAAGGAGAAGGTGAAGGAGGTGGATTTAATTCTATCGTAAACTCATTTAGCTATTTTTAAGGTATGATGTGATTTGTAGGTTGAAAGTACTGAATGTTTTTTACACATTTTTTAAAACTATATAGCCATCTGTGTTAAAGAGAAGTTATCTTTTGTTTAACCCACAACATCTGGCCCTGAATTCTTTATTTTTATAGTCAAATTTCGTGGGTTTTCATGTCACATGATTAACTGGGGCAAGTTCAAGCTCAAACCGGTGCGCAACGTTTTGCTTCGGTTTCCGGTTTGAACGACATGTTTCCTGGAAACGGTGTGCAACGGTCTGCAACTGGGTTTGAGATATACGTTTTCTCGTTTGGTGGGTGTGTCAAAAATGTCAGCCCAATCAGCAGCAACATGTAAACCACGCGGTATTAAAGAGACAGCTGCACAATGTAATAAATTCACAAGAGCTAGTATATTGTTTGCACATGTTTATTTACGGAAAAATAAATAACAACATTTCAATATCCATCATTGCACCAAGTCAATACACAACATAAAAAACTTCAACAGGTTATAAATGTTTCTGAGCTTGTATCACTAAAGAAGACATGTTTTAAACAAGACTTTAAGACAAGCCAGCATACATTTGTCTTTCAAACTTTTCAATCTAGTTATTACAGTTTTTCTTACAGGTTTTTTTTTCAACTGCTTTTACACACATTTTCAAAACTTTGCCTCTTTTTTTCAAAACTTTACACACAAATCCAAGAATTGCACACACAAAATGCCTCACGTCTCTTGCTAAATGAAGCACTGCATTCAAAATATCACAAACATATCTCAATAGCAAACATTTTCAAACACCTTTGTATGAAGGTAGAATGACGTCAAAAAGATTTGCATACGCAGGGTAAGAGTTGTGGAAGTGTACATAAGACTGTAAGCGTAAATAAAATTTGCATGCGCAAGAGAAGCTTTGTAAAGGTGTAAATCGTGTTTCAAGCGCAAGAAAAAAAATATTTGCAGCATTTTACTGTTACTCGTAAGTGTAATTCATGTATTGTGAAACAGCAGCTTCATGCTAACGCAAAATAAATATGATCTGCATGCTTCTGACTTCCATTTTTCCGCGCTTACACTTTTGGCACGTTTTTGTCGCCAAAAGACGGTCAAAAGCACTGCAAGCCTGTGAACAGTGATTTGCAAGCGAAAACAACAGTTTAAAGAACTGCAAAACGGATTGACTGCATAGAACCAATCTGTATGTGTAAAAAAACAAACTGTTGCAAATGTCTAAATGACTTGTTGTACATGTGGGGCAAAAAGTTTTTAAAGTTAATAAAAGGCCCACTGCCTTTCTCAATATTTAGCCTATGCTGCATTATAATTGTGATAAAATGGCGACCTCTAGCAGTCAGAAAGAGCAACTGGCCAGCAGGCCTGGTATCCATTGGCCAGGGGTCTCTAACCCTGCTCCTGGAGATCTACCGTCCTGCAGAGTTCAGCTCCATCCCCAATCAAACTGTCACACCCGGTTGCCTGCACCACTGTGAGGCTTTAGAGGGCGTTCCTGTTTTGTGTTAAAAAAAAAACACACTCACTCACACACACACACACACACACACACACACATATATATATATATATATACATATGAGCTGGATACCATAGAGCACCCCCCCACATAACAAATCCCAATTTAACCCCTGCCCCCAACCCAAAACATCAAACATCATCGCACTGGTTGACTTCCAATCTGCAAGAGCAAGATCACATAAAATAAATTACAATATTTATTCAAATAATTCACTCAACGATTCAAACTCAGTCTCACTCCTTTTACACTGAGATTCAGCCTTTGCTGTGTATAGACATCCCAAATCTTGATGTTTTACTCAGTGTGCATATAAGACCATGCTTACCTAAAATGGACAAGGTTATAGTTCACTCCTGTCAAAGAAATCACAACATTCAAATAATTCAAGCTTTATGACACACAAAAACTGAAGGAGCCATCTTGGAAGGATCATTGAGTAAATTATGCGCTGTAGCTCAGGTGGATAAAGAAAATTATTGTTTTGCGATTACTGCATTTACTGTCCATTTGAGTTATGTTATATGTAGTGTAAACTTATAGTAGCCTTAAAAAATGTCAATATCATTGGCCTCGTCCATTATTGTAAGAAATAATGGTCCAACAAACATTTTTTCTTTAATGCATGGGAAATTCAAGCTTAATAACTAAACCAGCATTTAGTCTTTAACCCCTGCACCCTGTTACTTGCAACCAGATTACCCAGCTTTTTAAATTTAATTTTAATGTTGTTCAAGCTCTTGTTCTATCCAGGCTGGACTATTGCAATGCTCTCTTGGCAGGTCTTCCAGCCACTTCTATCAAACCTCTACAATTAATCCAAAATGCCGCTGCAAGATTAATCTTTAATGAGCCGAAAAGAACGCATGTCACACCTCTGTTCATCAATTTGCACTGGCTACCAGTAGCTGCTCACATTAAATTCAAGGCATTAATGTTTGCCTACAAAACCACCACTAAATTCATTACTTCAGAGTTATGTGCCCTCTAGAAGCTTGCGTTCTGCAAGTGAACGGCGTATTATTGTTATTTTCCAGGGTGTTGCCAATACGGATCGGAGCACCAACTATCCGCTCTGCACAACAGTCTCCTCGATTAGTGATGCTAACCCTGGTTACATTGTAGGTTTTCATCGTCAACTCTCCACCAGGGATCATTATCCCCTGCAGTGTGAGTGGAGGACCCGAGATTGTAATTTGACTCCTTTTTGCCATCGACAGCATTTTGAGCAGCTCCTAAATGATTGTATATGGAAGACTGGACAGCGTCGGCTCCAACAGCAACATTTCCTATTCAACGTAAAATAATATTATTTTTTATTTTATTACACTAAAATATAATGCCAATTAATTGTAAAAATAAAATATAATGTTAAGCTACAGTATGTGACCAAATGATTAGTTATTAGTTTTCAAATGTTTAATAAGAATATTATATGCTACTGACAGCCCTTTCAAAGTAACAATGAACACTTACTTTCAACACAAGGGCACTCTGACGTCCCCTTTTCCGTAAAAAAAAAAAATCATGAAATAATGAAATAACTTATATCAC